>NC_133328.1:86723691-87023691 GCF_042186555.1 Aquarana catesbeiana
GCCAAGTTCAACAGCCAGTGCGGCTCTTCTGCTTGATTCCGAGCATGCGTGGAACTTTGTGCGTCGGAATTGTGTACACACGATCAGAATTTACGACAACGGATTTTGTTGACGGAAAATTTGAGATCCAGATCTTAAATTTTGTGTGACGGAAATTCCGATGGAAAATGTCCGATGGAGCCTACACACGGTCGGAATTTCTGACAACAAGCTCCCATCGAACATTTTCCGTCGGAAAATCTGACCGTGTGTACTTAACTAGCTATTCTAGAACCTACGGAGGAGGGTGCTACACCTGACAGGGAAGGTCCAAGGAAGATCCCCATAGCTTGTGGTTGCCATATGAAACTTTTAACCTGAATTCTTTTCCACTCATTTCAGATGACCTCTACTGAAGGGAGTTCCTTCTTGTAAACTTGCAGTTACTTGTATTTGGTACTCTAGAAAGTAAGCTAAAATTGTCATGTTCATGTTGATTTACTATTACTGTTGGGCTGCCATTTAGATTGTGTTTTATATCCATTTCTACTATATACTGTCAGGGCTGCTGTTAGAAATCACATGGCCCCATACAGCCTACCTGGCAGGGCCCCCTCTGAATATTTTATGGGGACCTAATCATTTTGATGTTATTGACGGAGTGAGTTCCGGGATTCGGATGACAACCAGTGTTTGCTGTACAGATCCCTGGCTGGGGTCGCAGCCATCCGCCCTATAGGTCTCTTTATTCCAGAGACCAACTTTTTCTGGTAAGAGGCAGCATTTTTGAACGGTGGAGGTCTGCCCACGCACCTTTTAGTCACTACAGCAAGTTTTGTTTCCACATTCACTCAGCACTGGGGGATGCCCCCTCTGAATATATCCAAAAAATATTTTCACAAAAAATACACAAAAATCATTATTAGTGGACCACAACCGAGAACCTGTGTGAATTAGCCCGTTTTTAATTGTTTTTTTTTACATTCTTTAAAACATATTTTTATAATTTTTAAAAATGTTGAAATTTTTAAAAATGATTTTACTTTACAGTTTTTAAAAATTATTTATTAAATTTTGAAAAACGATATTGTTACAATACAAGACAGGGAAGCCGGCAGCGCCGTGGGAGAGGAGGGGGGGGGGGGCAGCACAGTGACGGGGGAACAGAATCAGGCAGAACAGGAAGGGGATTGGTGCGGAGGAAGCAATTACAGGTACAATGCCCTGTGTCTCTCCCTGCAGCAGCTGAAAGCCGGCAGGAGGGAGAGAAACTGCCTTTCAACTGCTGCAAAGAGCCGCACAGGGCATCCTTCCGTAATTGCCCCTCCACCTGACCACACCAATTCCCTCTGCTGTTTGGGCCCCCTGTGTGCCCGGGCCCCCTACAGGATGACTGGTGGTCCCCCCTATGTATACTGTACATCATGGGTGCTCAACCTGTGGCCCTCCAGCTGTTGCGGAAGTACAAGTCCCATCATTATCTCTGCCTTAGGGAGTCATGCTTGTAACTGTCAGCCATGCAATGCCTCATGGGACTTGTAGTTCTGCAACAGCTGGAGGGCCACAGGTTGAGCACCCATGCTGTACATATATGCAATCTTTCTGTACCTGCTCGGATTCATTTGTGTGTAAATTTGAAATTAAACTAAGCTCTGTAAGCTATGTCCTTTTTTTCAGCAGAGGAAAAGTGATCTGGGAAATGGAAAAAAGGAGCCAAAAACTCTACCTGGTGGTTAAAAAAAAATAAATTTTAATATGCAATATTTCACATTTACCTAATTAAAACTATTATTATTGGGTTGTTTTTTGTAAATAATATTCTTAGTCCTGCCCATAATAAAGAAATGTATCTTGTATAAAATCACTATACATTTAAGGTGGACTGCTAACGTGTGCAGCCTTTCGCTTACTGGCTGAACTCGCACAAATTTATATCCACATTTCAGTGTGAGTTCGGGAGCGATTTGAAAGACATCTGTGTGGGTTCATGAACAGATGTCTATTGAAATCGCCCCCGAAGTCACCAAAAGCAGTGCAGGAACTACTTTTGGAAATCGGTGCGGTGCTGCAAAGTCTGCATCGCACCAATTGGGACAGTGCCGTTGCTGGCAATAAGCTGTGATTTGGAATGCGATTTGACATGTCAAATCGCGCTGATGTGAACGGGAGCTCACTGGGGAGTATTAGAGAACGGACACAAAAAGATACACTCTGCATCTTTCCACATAAAACTGTTTTGTTTGGTGCAGTTTACGTTTTTTATCACCATGCTTATGTAGGTATCATGTTAATATTACAATTGTAGCAAGGTGGGTAACAGGCTAGTTTCTTATCAGACTCAAAAGAATGCAAATATGTAATCAAAACATTATTAGTGCCACAGTGAGTGTAGGGTGCAATACATATGCAAAACATACAAAATGGAAAACAGGTTTTTATAGAGAATTTAACATTTCCTTCTCTCTAGGTAAATCTGGAAATTATTTTAACATGTTGGCCTGTATGCTGTGTAGCACAGCCTTAACACCTCACTCCAGGTAAACACAGACAATATCCATATCGTGGGCTGTTTTACCTGCCAAATACTTTGTATTTCTGTCCATCCAGTCTAATTAATTGCCCAGTCTAGTAACAGAGCAGACCCAATTTCCTGACTCTCTCTCTCTCTCTCTCTTTCTCTCTCTCTCTCTCTCTCTCTTTCCATGCTCTGCAGCGCAGCTGATTGGCTAATTGTGCTGTTTCCCTCTCTCCGAATCTGAGCTCTGCTGGGACAAGTGGCTAATTCCAGGTCACATTCCAGCACTTACACTGTTTGCATTTAATGATATATTAATGAATACAGAGGCACATTAATCTTTTATATCTGCCCAAAGTTTAGCTTTAAGAGATAGTTATCACTTGTTCATTATCTGCCATCATTAGGAATCAATGGAAAAGATATTATCACATTAGCTCATTCAAGTCTTCACAGTGCTCTCACATTATACAATGATACATCCGAACACTTTAGAACAGTAAAGACCTTTAATTAATTTAATCATCCACTTTATTGGATATGTCAAATTAGAAGCTGATAAAAGCAAGGCAAAACAAAAAAAAAACAAGATTTAAAAAAAAAAAAAATTGTGTTCTGTTGCCAACTTTTCCAACCATTATTCAAATGAAACTCCATGACAAAACAATAATTGGTAATTAAGATAAAAGTGGTATCTCACCAGACACCGCAATAATACTGATTAACCATAGATCAAGGGTTGTCCTCTGTAGGCCCTCCACTTTATTTCCTCTCTAATTTAATTATTTCTACTTTGACAGCGGTGTGTTCATCGAGTAGATCTTTAACTAGCTGTTATTCTGGTGACTGTTCCCCTAATTGTGCTGTTGTCAGGATCAATAATTCATGATCATCTGTTGAGGCTAATGAGTTTGTCCAATTACAGAATGTGAACGTTGGTGGGTTTGAGCGCAGTGTGAAGGGCTGAGCTAATTTAGATGATTGCAGGGCAAAGGTGTGGCTGCAATCTATAAGCTAATTCAATATATTCCTTAGATAATAATATTGGAGATGTGGAGGTAATCTCTGAAGAGTGCCACCTACCGTGTAAAAGTTAATTAGCTATTATACTTTCAAATATATGTATTTATTTGCCACATTATTTGTAAAACAATTAAAATAAGCAGTAATTGTAGTAGTTATATTATATATATATATCTATATATATATATATCTATATATATATATAGATAGATAGATAGATAGATAGATAGATAGATAGATAGATAGATAGATAGATAGATAGATAGATAGATAGATAGATAGATATCTATATATATATATAAAACACTGTATATACACACAGTACTGTGCAAAAGTTTTAAGCAGGTGTGAAAAAATTAACAAAGCTTTCAGAAATAGAAGTGTTAATAGTTTGATTTAATCAAGTAGCAAAATGAGAATTTATGGGTATGCCACATGGTTTACAAAAAGAGTGAACATACATTTGGGTACCATCATCCTAAATATGACTAAGATCAGAAAATAGGGTAAAAAGAGGGATCAGAGCAAGGACCTCTCCAATAATGTCCTGCCTCTTTTACAAAAACAACGGACTATTACGGTACCATAAGAAAAGACTTGAGTTAAAAAAGCATAAATTTATTTCAAAACATGATAAAAAAGTCCAAAAGGGGACATCATTTGTACATATTCATAACATGACATGCATAGACAATAATAATTGTTTTACAGCATTGTTGATACTAGGTTGGTATAGCTAATGCCCACACAAATATATGGACAGAAATTGTATGGTGTGATACTTGCAGACGTGACCTCTACGTTTCGCGGTCACAGCCGCTTCTTCAGGAGGCGTCTAACAGTATATAGTCTATAAGGGTAAAGAACAATACAGTATCAACATAGTAAAAAACATACATAATTTTACAAAAAGTACATAGTTGGTATTGGAGAATATATCTGAAATTTGAAGTTTAAAAATTGCACTCACCAAACTATAACCATAACGGTTCTCTGGAGCGATATTTGTGAGACGCCCTCACGAGGCGTTCCCCCGGGGGCGGGCCAGGGAGGCAAATTAAGGTAATGCTATTATGAAAAATTCAATGGGATAAGGTTTTTAAACAATCAGTCGGTATGTCTAGATAAAGAACACCCGGGAGTGTTGGAGTGAAGGTGGAGGGATGAGTGCTAAAGGAAATGGCTGGAAGGACAAAGAAAGAGGATTCTTAGAGGGGGACAGAGAGGGAAAAGAGAAAAAAGAGAACAGGGAAAAGAGGGGGAAAAAGGGGGGAAAAAGGAAAGGAGGGATGAGGTAGGAAGGGACAGGAACTGTGGTGGAAGTGGGGAAGGGGGAGGGGGGAGAGAGAAAGCGGGGAGAGGGAAGGGAAAGGGAAAAAAAAGGGGAAGGGATGGGGGGAGGGGGGGGGGGGAGGGAAAATGGGGAAAGAGGAGGGAAGGGAAGGGAAGGAGAAAGAAAGGAAAAGAAACACAAATAGAAAGGGTAGAGAGAAAAGAAAAAAGAGAAAGGCAGGAGAAAACAGGGGATGGGGAACAACAAGAGGAGAGGGAAAAAGGAGGAAAAGGGAAGGGAAGGGGAGGGGGGGGGGGGGAAAGGGAGAGGAAAAGGGGGAAGGGGGTAGGGAAGGGGAAGGGAGTGAGGGATGTGAAATGCAGCAAGTATCCCTACATACCTAGTTAAGAAACACACAAAGTAAACAGAGAGAAAGTTTAAGATGGTAAAAGCATTTTTTCCTATCGTTGTTGTGAAGAACCCAGACCTAAAGGCTGCTGACACCCAGATTAACGTGGGTGGCCAAAACGCCACACCATGTCGTCGCAAAAAATCACTATAAGGGATATAAACCCATGGAAGAGAGGTTAAAAGTAGGCACATATGGTAAACTCTTTTTCGTGTTTAGCAGGGAGGGAAAACACACAGAGGTGATGGGTAATCCTATCCTGCATAAAGACTGTACAATAAGTACTTACAGGGTTTTCAGGTAGCGTTGATGCGGTGCTGGGTGTCCGTCAGACGCTGTAAGCAGCTGGGTCTGGGCATCTTAAATGCCTCCAACCCGGAAGTTCAAACGGCGGAAAGAACCGTCGCATACACTTCCGGGTCCGATCCTCCACTATTGCGCAGGCGCGGGCACTGCGTCCAGCGCAGGCGCATAGCTCAACATCGGCCAGTGCATAGGCACTGGTCAAAACGAAGCGGCGGCTGAGCTCAGAAGAGCCCAGGCTACCGCCGGAGGAACGCAAACCCGCCACAGGGGGAGAATAAACTCCTCACATCCCCTCAGAGCAGAATGGCAGGTGCAATTAAGTAATCATTAAGGTGCACATGATGTTTCAAAACAATAAACTGGGAGGGGGGGAGGCGGTGTATGGTCTCCAGCAGCGGGACCGCCCACAGCTGCGGAGGCATGCATCGCAGCCCGTCCCAGGACAATATATAACAATTGCAATCTAAATATACATAACTTTTACTGGAACAGCAAGTCATCTACTGGAATAATGAAGTCAGCCACAAACAAAAACATTAAAAAACATTGACTATATAAATAAAGAGTCCACCAGTATATGGTCCTAAGGAAAGAACCTGGAGTCTGATAAAGTTCAAAGAATTTTGCTGAATGCGATAATTGATGTACTTAGTTATATGAATGTACACACAAACGATTTTTTATTTTTGATTTGTTATTGTTGGAGATCCCTTATGTGTAAATGGTTGAGCTACGGCAGGGACTGGGGAAAAAGAAACGAATTATAACTAAATTATTCAAGGAAATATTTATATGAATGTGTCTCATTGATACCAGGAGGGACACATGCATTAAGTCGCTCAATCCACAAGGATTCACGTCTTAAAATTTCGCGGTCCCAGTTGCCCCCTCGGGGGTCTTTCGGGACAACGTCTAATACTGTAAACCGGATATAATCCAAATTGAAACGATGATAAATGCCTATATGGCGGCCCACGGTGGTGAGCTTATCATTCGTAGAGGCATATAGATGGTCCCCCAGTCTCTGCCGCAGTTCTCTAATTGTCTTCCCCACATAGAAGGCGCTACACACGCAGGTCATAAGGTAGATGACACCACGTGTGCCACAATGGGCCGAATGTTTGGGGACAAACATTTCCCCATTGGGAAGTAAAAAATGTTGTCCTTCTTGGATCCAGGGGCAATGTGGACAGTTGCCACATTTGTATGTGCCTCTGGGTTGCGATGGACCAGGGGAAGGAACCCTGTAATGACTGTGTGTTAATCTATCCCTCAGAGAAGTGGCCCTTTTAAAAACCAGGTCAGGGGTGGGTTTAATATATTTTTTGAGGACATGGTGGTCAGTTAAAATATGCCAATGGCTTGACAGTATTTTTCGTAATTGCTGGTGGTGGGTGGAGAATTTAGTAATAATCTTGGTCGTATAAGGTTGTTGTCCCATTGATGAATTTAGGGGACTCATCGGTGGGGCCTTCCTTGAGGGCCTCATCGATGACGACACCTATAAATTCATCAATGTACAATACCCACGTACTCCCACATTTTATGCCTTACCAAAAACTCATAAAAACCTTTCCGTACCCCCAGGTCGACCCATTGTCTCTGGGAAGGGTTCCCTAACGGAAAACGCCAGCAAATTGGTGGATACTTTTCTTTTACCTCATGTTATGAGACTACCTTCTTATATCAGGGACACAACCGACCTGTTGAAACACATCGAGGGGATCCAGATCCCTCCGGACGCCCTCCTCGTGGCTATTGATGTTGAGGCTTTGTACTCAAGCATCCCCCACGAGCAGGGCGTCCGGATGGCTGGCTCCTTTCTGATGGAACAAGACCATCACACCTGGCCCACCAATACCTTCATCTTAAAACTCTTAGAATTTATTTTGACCAGAAATTACTTTTTATTTATGGATCAAATGTATCTTCAAATCCAAGGCGTTGCAATGGGCACATCTTGTGCCCCCTCATACGCGAATTTATATCTTGGCGGTTGGGAACGAATGGTCTTCAGTGACGACCTCATGGAACCATTTTTGGACCATGTTTTGGGATGGTTTAGGTTTATTGATGACCTTTTGGTCATTTGGACAGGCACTGAGCAACTTTTACAGACATTTATTGCAGAGCTAAACATCAACTCATTTAATCTCCATTTTACCTTTTCCCATGATAGACTAAGCATTCCATTTCTAGACGTTTTGATTACCAAGGATTCCACCGGTCACCTAACTACAGACCTTTATCGTAAACCCACCGCAGGCAACACCTTTTTGCACGCCTCTAGTCTTCATCCCCGTCCTCTGGTCCGCAGTATTCCTTTTGCTCAGTATCTTAGACTGAGAAGAAACTGCACAGAGGACGGGGATTTCTACAAACAGGCGAATGCTCTCCGCACACGATTGTTGGCGAGAGGCTATAAACGTACCGTATTAAGAAAAGCTTTCAACAAGGCTTTGGCCTTAGACCGACAAACATTATTATATGGCCCTCCTCGTCCTAAACAACCTTATACGACCAAGATTATTACTAAATTCTCCACCCACCACCAGCAATTACGAAAAATACTGTCAAGCCATTGGCATATTTTAACTGACCACCATGTCCTCAAAAAATATATTAAACCCACCCCTGACCTGGTTTTTAAAAGGGCCACTTCTCTGAGGGATAGATTAACACACAGTCATTACAGGGTTCCTTCCCCTGGTCCATCGCAACCCAGAGGCACATACAAATGTGGCAACTGTCCACATTGCCCCTGGATCCAAGAAGGACAACATTTTTTACTTCCCAATGGGGAAATGTTTGTCCCCAAACATTCGGCCCATTGTGGCACACGTGGTGTCATCTACCTTATGACCTGCGTGTGTAGCGCCTTCTATGTGGGGAAGACAATTAGAGAACTGCGGCAGAGACTGGGGGACCATCTATATGCCTCTACGAATGGTAAGCTCACCACCGTGGGCCGCCATATAGGCATTTATCATCGTTTCAATTTGGATTATATCCGGTTTACAGTATTAGACGTTGTCCCGAAAGACCCCCGGGGGGGCAACTGGGACCGCGAAATTTTAAGACGTGAATCCTTGTGGATTGAGCGACTTAATGCATGTGTCCCTCCTGGTATCAATGAGACACATTCATATAAATATTTCCTTGAATAATTTAGTTATAATTTGTTTCTTTTTCCCCAGTCCCTGCCGTAGCTCAACCATTTACACATAAGGGATCTCCAACAATAACAAATCAAAAATAAAAAATCGTTTGTGTGTACATTCATATAACTAAGTACATCAATTATCGCATTCAGCAAAATTCTTTGAACTTTATCAGACTCCAGGTTCTTTCCTTAGGACCATATACTGGTGGACTCTTTATTTATATAGTCAATGTTTTTTAATGTTTTTGTTTGTGGCTGACTTCATTATTCCAGTAGATGACTTGCTGTTCCAGTAAAAGTTATGTATATTTAGATTGCAATTGTTATATATTGTCCTGGGACGGGCTGCGATGCATGCCTCCGCAGCTGTGGGCGGTCCCGCTGCTGGAGACCATACACCGCCTCCCCCCCTCCCAGTTTATTGTTTTGAAACATCATGTGCACCTTAATGATTACTTAATTGCACCTGCCATTCTGCTCTGAGGGGATGTGAGGAGTTTATTCTCCCCCTGTGGCGGGTTTGCGTTCCTCCGGCGGTAGCCTGGGCTCTTCTGAGCTCAGCCGCCGCTTCGTTTTGACCAGTGCCTATGCACTGGCCGATGTTGAGCTATGCGCCTGCGCTGGACGCAGTGCCCGCGCCTGCGCAATAGTGGAGGATCGGACCCGGAAGTGTATGCGACGGTTCTTTCCGCCGTTTGAACTTCCGGGTTGGAGGCATTTAAGATGCCCAGACCCAGCTGCTTACAGCGTCTGACGGACACCCAGCACCGCATCAACGCTACCTGAAAACCCTGTAAGTACTTATTGTACAGTCTTTATGCAGGATAGGATTACCCATCACCTCTGTGTGTTTTCCCTCCCTGCTAAACACGAAAAAGAGTTTACCATATGTGCCTACTTTTAACCTCTCTTCCATGGGTTTATATCCCTTATAGTGATTTTTTGCGACGACATGGTGTGGCGTTTTGGCCACCCACGTTAATCTGGGTGTCAGCAGCCTTTAGGTCTGGGTTCTTCACAACAACGATAGGTAAAAATGCTTTTACCATCTTAAACTTTCTCTCTGTTTACTTTGTGTGTTTCTTAACTAGGTATGTAGGGATACTTGCTGCATTTCACATCCCTCACTCCCTTCCCCTTCCCTACCCCCTTCCCCCTTTTCCTCTCCCTTTCCCCCCCCCCCTCCCCTTCCCTTCCCTTTTCCTCCTTTTTCCCTCTCCTCTTGTTGTTCCCCATCCCCTGTTTTCTCCTGCCTTTCTCTTTTTTCTTTTCTCTCTACCCTTTCTATTTGTGTTTCTTTTCCTTTCTTTCTCCTTCCCTTCCCTTCCCTCCTCTTTCCCCATTCTCAGGAACATCGTTGGACAGAAATGTGGGATGGAATCCGCAATTTGCCCAGAAAGGCGTTTGGTTGGTGGCAGAGTGGACGGAATTGTTATACGCGAACTCCGCGTATGGGAGAAGACTTGCCCAATCATCCTGGGATCCTGAGCAGAAACACCGCAGGTATTGCTCTAGGGTCTGGTTCGTCCTCTCCGTTTGGCCGTTACTCTGAGGATGGTAAGCTGATGAGAGGCAGACCTTGATATCTAGAGCTTTGCAGAGCTCCCTCCAGAATTTGGACGTAAATTGTACACCTCTGTCTGACACAATACTCTTTGGTACACCATGGAGCCTGATGATTTCTTTCAGAAAAATATTGGCCGTCTCCAAGGCCGAAGGAGTGCCCTTCATGGGCAAAAAATGGGCCATCTTGGAGAGACGGTCGACCACAACAAAAATAGTGGTAAAACCCCCCGAGGCTGGCAAGTCCACTATGAAATCCATGGAGACATCAGACCATGGCCGTTCTGGAATGGGCAGGGGTTTTAGTAAACCCCAAGACTTGGCATTTTGACCTTTGTTCCGCTGACATAGAGGACAAGAAGCCACATATTCCTTGCAATCCCTTCTCCATCCAGGCCACCAAAAAGAGCGAGAGACCAGCTCGGACGTTTTCCTTATTCCAAAGTGCCCTGCGAGTTTGTGATCATGGCACATTTTAAGGGTTAGTGACCGTGTCTCCCGAGGTACAAAGATTTTCCCACGGATCCAGAAAAAATTCCCATTTCTTTTCAAGGATTGTACCTCTGGTTTGATACAGGAGTTAGACGATGATTTAATGGATGACATCAAGTCCACCTGTGTCATTCCAAGGAAGTTTTGGGGAGAGAGGATTGTACTAGGTTCTGGAGTTTGGGAATCTGCTGAGAACATCCGTGAAAGTGCGTCTGCTTTTCCATTCTTTGTGCCGGGTCTATAGGATATGTGGAAATTGAAGCGAGAGAAAAAGAGAGCCCAACGAGCTTGTCTAGGTTTCAGCCGCTTTGCTGTCCGTAAGTACTCGAGGTTTTTATGATCTGTAAAGATCATCACTGGGTGTAAAGCGCCCTCGAGCAGATACCTCCATTCTTCCAGAGAGAATTTTATGGCCAGCAGCTCCCTGTCACCCACATCGTAGTTTAATTCCGGTGGGCTGAGTCTCCGGGATGCGAATGCAACGGGATGAAGGATGGCTTTGGGCCCTTGTCTTTGGGAAAGGATTGCTCCTGTTGCAATTTCCGAGGCGTCCACCTCCAGTACAAATGGCTGAGATGGATCGGGGTGGCAAAGAATTGGAGCAGAACTAAACAGGCTTTTCAATTTCAGGAAGGCCTCTTGTGCGGCTTCAGACCACCGGAAGGAACCGTGCTGGCGGGTTAGCTGGGTGATAGGTGCCACAATGGCCGAGAATCCGATAATGAATTTCCGGTAAAAGTTGGCGAATCCTATGAACCGTTGGACCCTTTTTTTATCGGACGGAGCTGGCCACTCCTGAATGGCTTGTATCTTCTGGGGATCCAGTAACCACAGATCTTCTGTGGATGTAGGTTGCCTCAAATCCTTCTGTCCCTTCATGTAATCCCAGACAGACTCGATGTTGACATCAGGGCTCTGTGGGGGCCAAACCATCATTTCCAGGACTCCTTGTTCTTCTTTACACTGAAGATAGTTCTTAATGACATTGGGGTTAATGACATTGGGGATGCAGAATAAATTTGGGGCTAAACACACACCTCCCTGGTGGTATGGCATAATGGATAAATATCTGTACGTATATGACTGACATATACTGTATATCTTTTCTTTTGTGTGTGCATGTCACGCTTAATTTTAACTCAAGTATTCAGACACTATAGCTGGCTACTGTGTTCTTCACCTATAGCAGCCCTCTTTCCCATAAGGCAAGCAGGCCTACTGGTACTCTGGTGCCCCCAGGATTTATACACAATGCTATAGTGTTTGGCTACCTTGCCGGGGCATGCTTGAACTGAGCAAAGCAAACAGGTTCTTGAGGTTCTTGAGGTTGGCAGACAGGGAGTGGTTCAATGACAGTCCAGGTAAAAAGGCAAGCAGAGTTCAGAGAATAGTCCGATATCTGAGGTGATATGCAGGAAAATTCAATATAGCAAAGCAGGGCAGACAAACAAGCAGCTTGATCAAGTACAGTATTTACTTTGGCTGGTTTAAATCAGGTTTGGTCTCCACCCAGAGACTGGCCACATAAATCACCTTGCAGGTGGACAGACCGACAAGGAGAATGCCATAGCCAAAGCCAGGATGCTGGAATGAGTAGTAAGAGCACTAGACATTCCTGACAGTGCGTTTTTCATTTTGTTTATGTAATTTCTTATTGTAATGTTTGCAGGTGATCGGGAGGCTTTTACCACTAAGCTCCTGGTTTCAAATACAAACAAGGTTCTGTCTGTGTGACTTTTGGCCTATTTCCTCCTCATGTTTATGGGAATAATGGGCTATTCCATTTGCTCCTGTTTAACCCTATAAACCAAGCGTCTCCAAACTGCGGCCCGTGGGCCAGATTTGGCCCTTCGTTTGACTTTATCTAGTCCCTAGGGCACTATTCCATCCACTGATACAAGGTACTATTCCTTCCACTTAAACAACGTGTGATTTTATACACCCGGGGACTGTTCATAACACTGTCTACATATATATACTTTAGCTGTACTCGGTTTTGCATCAATTAACCAGTGGAAATATCGCAGTGATCCCTGTACTGAGCGAGTCTAGCTCTATGGGATGTGTGATTAATCTCCTCCCCTAGGTTTCATTGCTCTCCCGATAAAGCTACTAATAGTATGAATGTGGATGAGTGAGTGTCTGTAGTAGCTACCTGTGCCTTAAGATTTTAATTGAATATGGTGGAGTTGCATTTTTTCTAGAATCATTACCTGTATGTGTTTTTTCTACATTAAAGTCATTTGTATTTTTGCTAATACTGGTTGTTTCTTTTTGATGAATCACTTGGACCTCTCCTCCTTTTTTTTATATGCGTATTACTTGATTCAGGGGAACACACTTCTTTTTCCCACACGGATAATCTGAAGTGACGATATCAAAACATTCAGGGTTTGAGGAATTGTTATATTCATTCTCCTCCCCTGCATTTACTTACTATAGGTGTAGCTTCAGTAACTATTTTATTTTTTGTTATATGACTATTCCTTCCACTGACACCAGAGATGGGGAACTACCGTATATACTCGAGTATAAGTCGAGTTTTTCAGCACATTTTTTTGTGCTGAAAGTGCCCCCCTCCACTTATACTCGAGTCAAGCACTTTTCTGCAGCAAAAAATTTCATTTTCCGAACCAACTTTGGGGCCCCGTATCTCAGGGCCACTTTGTGGTAGGAACCCCAAATTTGGTGTGCAAACCCAGTGGAGCTGGTACCACAACATATCCTGGGGTTCCTAGGACCAAGTGGCCCCGAGATACGGGCCCCAAACCCGGTTCGGAAAATGTCATTCTCTGCTGCAGAAAAGCTCTTGACATTTTCTGAACCGATTTTTGGAGCCCTGTATCTCGGGGACACTTGGTGCTAGAAACCCCAGCTTTGGATATTTTATGCTAGTTCCGCTGGGTCCTGGGGTCCTATTGCTGCAAATGGGCACAGTGAGGCTGCATATGGGCATTGTTGACCCTCTTTTCCACTTACAGTAGCTGTGCATTTCTCACCCTCGTCTTATACTCGGGTCACTAAGTTTTTCCCATTTTTTTGTGGTAAATTAGGGCCTCGACTTATACTCGAGTATATACGGTAATATTCCCACTGACATGAATTATGGGGCAATATTCCTCCCACTGACAGCATCAGTGGGGCACTTTTTCACCTACTGACACCATTGATGTAATTTTTTTTATTCCCACTGACCACCAAACCTATGACATTTTCTACTCCACCTAACTATAGTCCGGCCTCCTTAAAGTGCGAAGGGTAGTAAACTGGCCCTTTGTTTCGAACAGTTTGGAGACCCCTGCTATAAACAAAAGCATACCCCTTTCTAATAATAATGTTCCTTCCTATGCAGGACTCTTGTACTGACTCCACAGCTGAGGTTGGGAGTATAGTTCATGATTTTTATATCTAAGAGGGTTAGTCTTACTAAAAATAAATTATTTAGCAACCCTACACCCAAGCTAGTCTGCTGAACTCTCATATGTCTTTTTTTACATCATAACATGCACTTTTTGAATGAATGTTTGTTTTCTGCGCACACATGTACATATGTCAGAGTATGCATACAAAACTGTGAAATGCTTGAAGAACAGCATATGGGCTTTTAGTGTTTAAAGCTAAACTCCAGGCAAGCAGCTAAATACACAGATGAAATACATATATCAAAACGGTTTTATCTGCCAAAATATTTGTATTTCTGTCCATCCAGTCCTAAGATCAGCGGGAACCATTCAAATTTCGATGTATATTTGGGCAGGCTGGGGTATCAATCAATCAACTTCAGTACAACCAGCCAGATCACTGCTGGTGGCTATAGTAATCATTGCAAACCTCTCGCTGTCAGAGTACAATAGAGTAGTGGAAGGGATTCCCCCATCAACACTGACTGTGTTGATGGGTGAGTTGAGCGATTTCTCTTTCCTTCAATAACTAATATTTAAACAGGGGGTGGGATGCCATTCACAGACATTTGTCAAGTTCTCATTGGCATCATCCCAAATATGTACAGTATATATTTAAATAGTCAAAAAAAAAATGCTTTTTTTTTAAACGGGACTTTAAATATGCCTTTGAGAACTAAATTCACACCAGGTTGTATAAAAGATACACATTTTATTAATTTACATGCATTTAAAAAAGAAAGGCATTAAAAACATATTATATATACCATGCAGTACAGAGTATAATAGCCAGGCTGGTATGAAGTATTGCTTCAAATGAACAATACCCCAATATCTAGTTGGTCTACGCGTTTTGCAGGACTCCTGTTTCTTACGGAGAATTGCCTCAGGTGGGGGGCACCCTTTCTTTATTTAAGGGCCAACTAACTATTGGCATTTTTATTTTGCTGCAGTCATTCGGAGTGAGAAGCCATTTGTCTGTCCAGCTCATATGGGGTAAATTTTACTGCTGGGGCTGACACATCTTTATATGCACTATATATGCAAGTTATTTTTTGCTCTGCATCTTAAAAAAAAATTATACTACCTCTAAAGACCTTGAAGGACTCTGAAGCTGACTATTTCAATATGTCTCTTTCCTTTAACCTGTGGTTGAAGGAAAGAAAACTGCATAATGTATGACCAGCCTAACACAACTCCCACAGCACAAAACCTTCTCCAGCATGTGATTGGACAGTGAAATGAGAAGCATCAGGCTGATGAGCTTATCTCTCTGTCCTTCTGCTCTCTCCTCATATCAGCATGTTTCTTGCTATCACATAACTGACTGGTTCCCTGTGCTGTCTCATTATAAACTCATTCTAAACTCTGCTGTACAGCAAAATGCAAGAGGCTGATGTCAAGCCATATTCTAGTGTTTACACTACCTGCTTTAACATATTTTTTAAGTATGTATGTCAGGGCTGGGCTCAGCCGTTCCTTCTCTGAGCTGGCCGCTCAGCTGTCGGCTAAATGCCAGATGAGTGGAACAAGAAGCGGAGTCAGGAGCCAGAACCTGGGTCATGCACAGGAGGTCAGTCAGGAACAGGAGCAGAAGCATGGTCAAGATTAAGCCGGGGTCATACACAGTAAGTAGACAATAAACACAGTCCATGTAAGCAAGCCGGGCTCAGAGCCAGGAGAGACGCCAACAAACAGGTCCAAGGGCGAGCCGGGTCACCAACTAATTCAGGAATACAGAAGCAAAGGATACGGGGAAGGCTGACGATCATCCAGCAACTTGTGTAAATGTGTACCAGACTGCTGCCTTTAAATAGGCCACTGGGTGCCAGGATCTATCATGTGTTGTGTGTGTCCTGGCACACAGACTATTGCATGTGCATTTGCACGAACGCACGCCAAAGCACCCCAACGCAACGTCTGTGTGCATTTCCGCACACATTAGCGTTACCATGTTGAGTATTGCCAAATATGCCAGTTCTTCAGTTCATCGTCCGACAATATGATTTGTGCTCCTGAGTTATAGCCTGGCAAACTGCGACCCTGTCTATTTAATTTAGGTTTAAATTGGCAAAATTATAGGAACACACAGTGGTTAATGCTCCCGTGCATGAACAGAAATTGCAAATTTCCTTAAGCGAGTAAAATATGTAATTAAAGTAGTTGAAAAGATATTAGGAAAGTGAAGGATAGTATTCTAAAAATACTAATCTTTATTCATACTTCGAATCTTATTTTTTTTTTATGTGACAAAGCCACTTCAAAAAATTGTCAGATACTCATGGCAGGAGACAAAGTCACTTGGAAGCTTAACTGCAGGCACAGAAAGATTGATTTAAATACTGTATATTCCACAATAGCCAAAAACAACATAAATTCACTTTCTGTGCAACTTGTGAAGGTAATACTGTAAATAGCCTGTGCAGAAAGCGGCATCGGGGGCAGAACCCAGTGGTTCCACCAACTACAGACTACTGGCAGAAAACTACAGGGGGGTTGGATACAAGAGCAGTCACCCTGCTCCAAGAAGGACACTAGCAACCACTGGCCCTTATTACAGGAAACTACTGCACAAAAGCAAAGTGCAGGAGCTGTATTATGCTGATTTAGTGCACAGGTTTGGAAAAAATGCACTAAGGATACCAAGAATCAAGTAAGAATACACATAGCTCTTCCATTTAGACACTGGGTCACTGGCCTGGAACAGGAATGTAAATCAAAATCCGAAGTTGTTTCCTAAATGTGTTCTGTGTTAGTGATGTAATGCCTTGAAGGTTACTTTGGGTTTCTGTATTTCACACACCATCATTGCTTTATGCATTGTCATATTAGAAGTCTACTCATTGCATTTTTATGCCCTAAAAAAAGAAAAAAAAAAAAGCAGTTCTGGCTGCAATATTCAGTTCAATCTAGAGCTGTCACTTAGATAATCTTTGCCACAAGATGTCCTCAGTGTTCCAATTGAATGACACTCAGCGTCACTGAACCCAGTAGGCTAAGAAGAAACTTGTGTGCACGGTGTCACGCGCTGCCCCTTGGGTACAACCTCCTGCACTCAAAGCGCATTAATGAAGAGAGTAGCCCTGGTGTCATTATGTCAGCACCACTTTTTGCATCTTTCAGAGCCACTGGGAGGAAGGGGGCATGGAGCCCAGGGCTGTTCTTTAATTTATTGTTTAATTATATTTATTTATTTATTTTTTATATATTTCATGTACCATAATTTGCCATTCCAATCAATTATTATGATCTAAAATATATAGTACATAATACAATAGGATTATATGTTGTACAGAACCACACCAAACACAAGAACAGAGAGATCAAGGTACAGAAAGGAGCAAAACTGAATTGACAGTGCTCCTAATTATTAAACATTTTATCATTTCAGCGGTCAAGTTCAAAATAGATATAATTTATTACCTGTGATTTAAAAATTAGCCTTCTGCCAATTAATCAATTACTTTAGAGCAATCAATGCATGGTGCTAACAATTAGTTGACATTTCAATCCCCATCTGGCAAATGCATGGGATATCAGGGTTAAGTGTGAGATGAAGTGTCTCGAAGAGAGGAGAAAAGTGCTTTTCATCTGGCCGATGATGAAAGGCTAAATAACACAGAAATAAGAATGATTTTGACCTGATGTCCTAAAGTGAGCTGAGATGATAAAACAATGGCACATTATATAGTACTTCAATGGCTTTAATTATTTTAATGAACTTTTTTTTAATATACATTTTGTGATTAGAAAAAAAAGGTGGTGAATAATTTGATTTGGAAATTCTTCAAAAGTAAGAAAAGAGAGGTGTTATTCTTAGATACCATAAGTCTTGCTTAATGTGTGTTTGGCTTGTTATGGACAGAAAGAGCTTTATTGATTTTAGTTTCTGATGGTCTGCATAAAAAAGACTCTTTCAGGATGGTTTTAATGGTGGCCTGTGTATTGTTAATCGAAAGCTACTTTATCTGCTTTTGAATGGAATTTAAAAAATGCTGCTTCTTTTTTTCATGTGTCAGTCAGCAGTAATGGATATTATGGTTAATATACTCTTCCTATAGTGATATAACTTTTCATAAAAAGGTTGTTAATGTCTAAGCCAGATATTCTCAACCAGGGTTCATCCAGACATTGCTAGGGGTTCCTTCAGCTGTGGCTAACTGACCTTCCATCTTATGGTACCTTCATAGTTCCAAGTCCATTGCCACTTGGCATAACCAGTATCATGACACCAATGATCTTTTCAGCTTACTGTAATGGTGGCATTCCTTTCACTAACCATCAATGTAAGGGGCACTCCCTTCCTTATAACTCGTGATGAATTAATTTTAGAAGGGGTTCCCAAACACCTGAAAATGTGTTTACCCCTCTGGGGTAAAAAGGTTGGTCTAAACTGATAGTAGATCAATCTTTTATATCCTTGTACTTGTATATTAAGTTTTTTTTTTTGCATAATGCCCCAGTACAATGTGGCATTCTGCTTCACTCTAATTGTGCCCCATTGTTGGTGTCATTGGAAAGAATTGTGCTCCATTGTTGGTGTCATTGGGAAGAATTGTGCCCCATTGTTGGTATCAGTGGATAAGATAGTGCCCTAAGAGCCAGATAAAAGCTAGCAAAGGGCCGCATCTAGCCCCCGGGCCGCAGTTTGGAGACCCCTGTTATATAAGGTTATTTACACATTATCAATATATCCTAAGCCAGCTAAACACAGGAAAACAATGAAATGTTCTGTGTTAAAGAGGTGATCCAAGCCAGATGAGTGTTACTTAGGACGACAAAAGTTGTGTACCTACAGACTCCAAAGTCAAAAATCTGGTCCTGGACTTGAGTGTTTGCACCACTTTTGTCTTTTGTCAGCACACCTTCCTTTACCATCAATTGCTAGCATTGGTCTGCTCACTACAATGCTAAAAATTATATACACTTGCACTGCCTTCATCTATTAATCACCTATTTAAATAGAACACATGGAACCCAGCCTGCCATATGGTAATTGTGGCCCTGGTAGCCAAAGAAAGGAAAGTGCAGCTACAGCCAATTGGCTTGTAAGGCATGCTAAGAGTTGTCAGATTTAGCTGTTGGAACCATAAAGTGGCCCATGGCTGCCCTGAAGGCGGTAGGTGGATTCACCAGTAACCTTGCTGAGCAATAAATGTGAAATGGTATCATTTAGCAGTCTAATCAGTTCCAGAGGATCAGATTCCCCAAGTGTATGTCTACTTTTAAACCTGTATTTTAGACTCTATTTCCTAGCATATCTAAATTAGAATCTTTGTTAAAACAGTATTTGTATTTCCAATCAGACAGTAGGAAAGATCATGTTTGTTTGCCGTGATCTCATAAATAATGCTGGTGACTCTGTCAACAGATTAGCTGCAAATTAACAGATACGGAAGAAAGTACATTAAAACTTCCATTAATTCTTCGGCTGAGCTAATGACATTTTTGTTTAAATAATTTCCCAGTCTTCAGCCAAGAGTCATAATTGGTTTGGACAGATTAGGGCACCAGTGGGTGACTGTGGCCTGTACAGCAAATACAAATACACATCATACGGTATTTATTACCCTGTGGGGATTAGAGGGAAAGTTCACCTCTCTTTCCAATTTATACGCAAATCTTATTGAAATCCTTCCAAGAGCTGAAACCTTTAGTTTATAAATTCATTTAGAATAACTTTTGGACTTTGCATTGTATATCACAGTCACATGTGTGTGTAAATATGAGATGGTGTCAGACAAATGTTTAAATATTTGTTAGTTTCATTTATTAATTTGGTACCAAGAGCAATGGCTTGTTGTAATGTATAACAACCAATCAAATTCAGCTTTCCACAGATTAGAGTGGAAAATCAGTGATGGTTGATGTTACTAACGGTCCTATTAATTCAGTTCTTCAGCTTTTTAAAAGGAGAGAAATTGTGGCCTATATCTGTCACTTATAACTGTAGGTGAACAAATACAAACCGCCCAAAGAATCTGTCCTACCACCACTGCGCTGAATATGGGAAAAAATATATATATATAAATAAAACAAATAAACCTACAAAAGCTGCCACTTAAAATAGAAAGTATATATAACTGAATTTCCCCTACAGCCAAGATGGCGAAGTGGCGCTGGCCCTACTCCTTGTGGGATGAACACTAGTGACGTTTACACTACCAAGATAGTGATTAAAGCAATCCCAAAATAGGCAACAATAAGTGTAATGCAAAACATCTCTACATTCACCTCTTAGTGTAAATTAGCACAAAACATGGTGACTAAATCAATACATAATTAGTATACCCTAAATGAGTGTAGCATCAAAAACCAAAAATCTGCATGAACAATGAAAAAGTCACATAACATAACGGAAAAAGTCAGTGATGCATCAATATACCGTATTTATTGGCGTATAGCACGCGCCGGCGTATAACACGCACCCCAAGTTTAGGAGGGTATTTTAAGAAAAAAAACTTTTAGGAGGGAAGTTTAAGGAAAAAAAACTTACATTTAAATGCCCATCAATGCAGCCTCATCAGTGTTCATCTGTAGCCTTGTCCATCATTGCAGAATGATCAGTGTCCATTTGCTGCTTGCCCAGTGCCGTTTGCAGCCTTGCTAAGTGCCATTTTCAGCCTTGCCCATTGTCATAAGCAGCCTTGCCCTTAGTCATATGCAGCCTTGCCCAGTGCAGCCTTTCCCAGTGCAGCCTTGCCCAATGCAGCCTTGCCCAGTGCAGTCTTGCCCAGTTCAGCCTTGCCCAGTGCAGCCTTGCCCAATGCAGCCTTGCCCAGTGCAGCCTTGCCCAGTGCAGTCTTGCCCAGTGCAGCCTTGCCCAATGCCGTGTGCCATTTGCGCCATTTAAATCTGCCGCTCGTCACGCCGCCCCACCTCCCTGCTGAGGATGAGAAGCGAGCGCTTCCGAAAAAGACCGAGCCGAGTATACTGTGTACTCGGCTCGGCTCCGCTCGCAGTCCCGCCCAGTCCTGCCATTGGACGGAGTGTTATGTCCATCAAAGGAGCTGGGCGGGACTGCGAGTGGAGCCGAGCCGAGTACACAGTATACTCGGCTCGGTCTTTTTCGGAAGCGCTCACTTCTCATCCTCGGCTCGGTCTTTTTCGGCGGCGCTCGTTTTTTTCCGTCGGCGCTCGTTTTTTTCGCGTTTTTTTCACTGTTTTTGGCACACAGAGAGTGGGGATCGGCGTATAACATGTACCCACGATTTCCCCCTGATTTTAAGGGGGAAAAAGTGCGTGTTATACGCCGATAAATACGGTACTTAACACCGCGTGATATCTAAGTGCACTGGTGTCACGCTTTCAACACACCAGAAAATATACATAAAATAAAAAGAACTGAAAAAACTGTAGAAACAAAATATAATAGTGCAAAAAATACAAAAAATATAAAAAATATAAAGGTGAAAAGTGAAAGTCCACATAAGATGTGAAAAATGAGCAGGCAGTTCCGAAGAAATAAAAGTGTCTCCACTTGATAGTGCTGCAAATCCAAGTGTCCACCACACCTCAGTGACGTGACTCCACTCCCCTGTGAATTTCAAACTCACCAGCAATAAAGGCCTCCCACTCTCCTGTTTGGCCCAAAATAAGCCTCAACCCACTCTTATAGGGGTTAAACAGCGCCACTGTTATCCACCGCTAATATTCCAGACTCTCTCCTCAGGGTGATGTTTCACATAAAGGATGAGAAGAAATGCTCCAATAGTGTAGTATCGTTTTAAAAGAATTTATTCAACATTAAAACAAACTCCAATAAACTCACATGATGGATAAAAGCAATGGGCAAATCGATATATGGTAGCCAGTTGATATCACAGCAAAACATGCAGCAGACAGTGATTTAACAGTACATGGCCACGGCGGACCCAGGGAGTATGAACGCCGATGACAGTCTCAGCAGCCCGCAGCAGACTAAGTCCCAGTGATGAAACATGTCGGGGCGTGGCTACGCGGCAGTCCACACGTGAGTTAGAGGGAGGGTGAAGGAGGAAGGAGAGACGGGCTGGTGTCATCGGCGTTCATACTCACTGGGTCCGCCGTGGCCATGTACTGTTAAATCACTGTCTGCTGCATGTTTTTCTGTGATATCAACTGACTGCCATATATCGATTTGCCCATTGCTTTTATCCATCATGTGAGTTTATTGGAGTTTGTTTTAATGTTGAATAAATTCTTTTAAAACGATACTACACTATTGGAGCATTTCTTCTCATCCTTTATGTGAAACATCACCCTGAGGAGAGAGTCTGGAATATTAGCGGTGGATAACAGTGGCGCTGTTTAACCTCTATAAGAGTGGGTTGAGGCTTATTTTGGGCCAAACACGAGAGTGGGAGGCCTTTATTGCTGGTGAGTTTGAAATTCACAGGGGAGTGGAGTCACGTCATTGAGGTGTGGTGGACACTTGGATTTGCAGCACTATCAAGTGGAGACACTTTTATTTCTTCGGAATTGCCTTCTCATTTTTCACATCATATGTGGACTTTCACTTTTCACCTTTATATTTTTTATATTTTTTGTATTTTTTGCACTATTATATTTTGTTTCTCCAGTTTTTTCAGTTCTTTTTATTTTATGTATATTTTCTGGTGTGTTGAAAGTGTGACACCAGTGCACTTAGATATCACGGGGTGTTAAGTATATTGATGCATCACAGACTTTTTGAGTTATGATATGTGACTTTTTCATTGTTCATGCAGATTTTTGGTTTTTGATGCTACACTCATTTAGGGTATACTAATTATGTATTGATTTAGTCACCATTTGTTTTGTGCTAATTTACACTAATTTACACTAAGAGGTGAATGTAGAGATGTTTTGCATTACACTTATTGTTGCCTATTTTGGGATTGCTTTAATCACTATCTTGGTAGTGTAAACGTCACTAGTGTTCATCCCACAAGGAGTAGGGCCAGCGCCACTTTTCCTTCTTGGCTGTAGGGGAAATTCAGTTATATATATATCTGTCACTTAGTACAGATTTCCTTTGATTGATTAACGAAAAAATCTTGTTTACAGAGCTCGGTAACTGAAGTTCAAATTAGGCGTACCACTGAATAAAGCAGAGAACAGTCGTGGTCCTCTTCGCCCACTTTGAATAGCCTTTTAGTTAGAGAAGGACAGCCTGAAAGAAAAGATCTGTTGCTGTGCTCTTTCTTTAGAAAACCCATACTACTTTGCACTCTGTATTTATATACCGCACATGGCTAAAAATATATAAAATATTCAAAAAGTCTGGGTGACTCTGCCAATATATAGCTTCCTCCACTCTGGAACCAGGAACCGGGTATTATAGCTGAGAACTGTACCCAAGAACTAGGCAACACTAGCTTAGGTGCAAACTGGAACTCTTTATTGAAAACTCACACAGAAGGGGGGCAGGAGGCGGAGCCTAGCGGAGCAGACATGCATTGTTAGAGCTTCACACCGCTGCGGAGAGAAGAGAATTACAAAGCGGAGCCTGCAGGCTCAAAAGGTATCCATTTGAACCTTTTTGCCCCTGGGAACAAACTGTGAAAGTTTGGGCAGGAAATATGGTACTGGGAGGAAACCGTGGCAGAAATAAAAATCACCTCACAAAGAGCTCACAGGCACTCACTGCAGCTGAAGCAGCTCCAGTCACCTCACAAGATACAGCATCAGGGCGCTCTCACAGACAGAAAATGTCACAGCAAGACTCTCCATTTGAGTCAGATACAGAACAAATCCTCTCACAAACTTCTCCACAAGCCTCCTCAGCATCCCCAGTAATATTATTACAATTTGAAAAGATGCTTCATAAGGCTTTAAAACAAACCTCAGACCAAATAACAAAAAGCCTAACCAAAGAAATAAGAGAGCTGGGAAACCGCACCGCAGCCCTAGAAATAAAAATGGATGAAATTGAAATTACAACCCAAGAAAATATAACAATTAAAAAAAGAGAATTTAATACTTCAAACTAAGCTCGAAGATTACAAAAATAGAGCCAGACGTTCAAACTTGCGCATAAGGGGAATACCTGAAACTGTGACAGACCTGCAATCTACTATTACTGCTCTATTATAAGAACTAAAGCCAGATATCCCTATTGAACGTTTAGAACTGGACAGAGTACACAGAGCCCTCACAGCCAAAAAGAAAGATGGACCCCCACGTGATATAATCACAAAATTTCATTATTACAGAACGAAAGAACAAATACTAATTGCTGCAAGAGAAAAAAAGGAACTTAATTTTCAAGGACACAATTATCAAATTTTTGCTGACCTATCCCAACTTACTATTACTAAAAGACGATCCATGAAACCCCAACTAATGGAACTGCAACGCCACAACATTATGTATCAATGGGGCTTCCCCTTTTCAGTCAGATTTAACTACCAAGGTACAATTTACAGAAGCAGATCAGCAGATGAACTACAACAAACCCTTTTAGAACCCACAAGCAGCAACACTCCCACACGCAGAAGAATGGCATCATCTTCACCTTCAGGCAGCACCCAGAAAATTCCAGAACAAAATGGGAATCATCATTCTCACAAAAGAGGCCGTTATGCCACATCATCCATGGACCAAGAAGATTCAATGGACTGACATCCTAATTCCTGATATCTCTTCATTTATTATACTAAGAGATGGTTCTCTATAAAAAACCTATATTTATAACTGAATGTAACTGCATTCTGATAGTCACACACTGTGTGGGATCATGTTACATTCCAGTTATATTTCTTATTACTTCTGATTCATATAGCCTTAGAATATATAAGTGAAATAAGGAAATTCTTGTTCAGTTATATATTATCAGGTAATAACAATAGATTTATTACTTTTTAGGACAAATATGTTCAATAATCCAGAAGTAATGGAAGCTTTTTCTTTCTTTTCTTAAAACAAATATATTATTACCTAACTAGTTCCTAGAATTATGTTTTTGTTTATTCTAATCTGAAGCAATACAACCTCAATTTTATGAGTTAACATATCTAAACAGTTACATATGAATAAAATATGTAATTGTTTACTCTAAAAGGGTTAAAATCCCAAAATAATTCAAACTATCTTCATTAATACCAAAGTTATTAACAGTACCTTTCTAACTGAATTATTTAGCCTAGGGCAAGACTAACCATATACAACCACCCTGGAATAAATAATTTCAACAAAAACTATATTCTGCACTCCAATTAATGAAACATCATTTTGATGTCTTTTGACATAGCACTTCTCTCCTGTAAGTGGAAGATCCGTGTACCCCCATTAGCCCTCCTCATTCTCCCAACCATATTATGTAGTAGTGTGACGAAGGCAATTATTCCCCTGAGAGAGATATTTATTCTCTTTCACGGGTAAATTGTGATTACTTGCAAAAAATAATTTATACAATGTATCATCTAATCTCATATGTTTTTTGTTTACTCTTTACTCCAGAATTCACTGGTTTCTTTTCTATCTATTCATCTCTTCAGTCCACACAGGTTGATCTGCGCAGTCAGCTCTGCATAACAAAAAGTAAGTCAAAACTATTTGATCTATTGCCATGGCACCACTGAATATACTTTCCCTGAATGTTCAGGGAATAAATGTCCCTCAAAAAAGGACCAAAGCCTTCCGTACTTTCCATAACAAGAAGGCTTACATAGTATGCCTCCAAGAAACACACTTCACCAAAGATTCTACTCCAAAATATATTTCTCCTTTTTATCAACAAATTTACACGGCTTCTGCCTGTACCAAGCAAAGGGGAACTCTAATTGCATTTCACCGATCCACACCATTCACCTTATCATCAGAAATTAAAGACCCAGAAGGTAGATACCTGATACTCATGGGTTATATAATGGATACAGCAATCACAGTGATTTCCTACTACGCTCCTAACAAACAACCTACACCATTCCTCTCACATATATTACAAGTGATTAATACACACAAAATAGGAACAGTGATAATGTGTGGGGATTCGAACCAGGTCCTCCTCCCATTTCTAGATAAATCACCTTTTACACTATCCAAAATAACCTCTAGATTACCTTTTTCTCAACTTCTTTCCAAATACAATCTGGTAGATTCGTGGAGAGAAAGTAACCAAATGAAAAAGAAATTCACTTATTTCTCGCACCCTCATCAAACCTTCACCAGAATAGATCATATTTTTCTAACAATAGGAATGATACCAGAAATTATTGCATCAGATATAATTCCGATTCCATGGTCTGACCATAATGCAGTATACACTACTATAGCCTCAGCCATACCAAAAGCACATGACCCAATGTGGTACTTACCGGACATAATGCTCAAACACCCACTACATCAGATGGCCATTGAACAAGCTTTAAAGGAATACATATCAATTAATAATACAACAGACATCTCCCCAATAACACTGTGGGAAGCTCATAAGCCTGTCTTGCGTGGTACAATACAAAGACAAATGGCACTATTTAAACGGGAACGCAAAAATCTAGCAAAAAAACTAGAACTCAATTTTAATGCAGCCTACATATCATTTCAAGATAATCCATCTCAGAGTACAAAATCTCATCTGGAAAAATCTAGATTGGAATACGATCTATTTCTCACTGAGTCAGTTGATAAATCCCTCAAACGCTCCAAACACAATTTCTACATGAATACAAACAAACCAGGTACATATTTGGCTCGGGCATTAAATTCAACTAACAAATCTTTCAAACCAATACGTTTGAAATTATCAAAAAATGTTTACACTTGTAATCCAGTTAAAATAGTCCATATATTTCACTCACATCTTGCAACTTTATACAAGACAAACAATGAATTTAATCCTACAGAGGCTGAATCCTTCTTCTCAAAAATAACCTTACCTGAGTTATCTCAGAATCAAAAAAGCAGTTTGGATGAGCCTATAACTATAGATGAAGTTGCTAACACCATAAAAGACCTAAAACTTAACAAAAGACCAGGCCCAGACGGCTACTCGGCTTTATACTATAAAACATTCTCAGAAATACTCTTTCCCATTCTCACTGAAACTTTTAACAAACTTCTAGATGGACATTCTTTTCGGCAAGAAACACTAATGGCAATTGTTTGTATGATCCCAAAACCCCTTTCTGATGATACTTCCTGTGTGAATTATCGGCCTATCTCTCTGTTAAACCTCGATATTAAATTATTAGCAAAAATAATAGCAAAACGCCTTAATAGCATTATAGGAAAATTAATACATAGAGATCAAGTAGGCTTCATGCCAAATAGACAGGCAGGCGATGATATACGCAGGGCAGTGTTATTGGCACATATTGCTAAAAAACGGAAAATCCCTTTATGTTTTCTATCTCTCGATATTAAGAGGGCATTTGACACAGTATCCTGGCAATATATGCAATATTCATTACAAAAATGGGGTTTTGGACCCCACTTTTTAACATGGATCAAAGCATTATATAATAAACCCAAAGCCTATATAAAATATGCTGGATACAAATCTGAAGCCTTTAATATCGAAAGAGGTACCCGACAGGGTTGCCCATTATCTCCCTTATTATTTGCCCTTATACTCGAACCCATGGCCCAATACATCAGAACAAACCAAACTATAACTGGCATTGAAGTAGGAGGTATTACACACAAATTATGTATATTTGCAGACGATATATTACTTTTTCTATCATCACCACAGGTCTCTGGTCCTAACTTAATACCAGCTCTTGATGGATTTGCAGCCCTATCCGGCCTTATGATTAATCCTAAGAAATGCCTAATGCTTAATATTTCACTCACAAACATGGAATTGATCCCGGCTAGGGCTGCACTCCCATTCACATGGGCAGAAAAATCAATCCCATATCTTGGAATTCATTTAACAGCATCTCATTCTGACTTATTCTCAACCAATTATCCTCCTGTATTAAGACAGATCACAAATCTAATAAAACAATGGTCGCAACTTCCTTTATCCTGGATAGGGAAGATTAATGCAATCAAAATGACTATTCTACCCAAATTGCTTTATCTATTCAGAGTCCTCCCTATTCCAATTCCTTCCTATTTTTTGAGAATAGTACAAAAAAGAGCAACTTCGTTTATATGGGGCTCTTCTAAACCACGTATAGCTATACACACACTACATCTTCCCAAAAATAAAGGAGGCCTGGGATACCCTAATTTTACTAACTACTACAGAGCAGCACATTTGGCCAGTCTGTCCAAATACCATGCAAAACAGGAAATCCCATTATGGGTATTTATAGAGGCTTCAGAAAATGACCCTCTATTAATATCAAATTTATTATGGCTTGATCCTAAAGACCGCTTTAAAATTCATAATCCCATAACTAAACACTTCTTATCTTTCTGGGATAAACTAAAAACCAAATATCAGTTACAATCTCCACACAATCCTCTCCTTTCTTTTATCAGAAATCCGGCCTTTTATCCGGCATGGATCTACCCAAATTCTTTTAAAGCTTGGACAACATCAGGCATTCAGACACTAAATGACTTCATAGCATCTAAATCATTCCTTTCATTCCCATCGCTTAGAGAAAAATATGATCTACCAAACTCTGAGATATTTAGATATCTCCAAATCAAAAATTTCTATACACCATTCCTAAAGGGGGATACACCATTATCCCAATTATCCATTTTTGAATCAATCTGTACAAAAGATCCATTTGCTAAAGGTACAATTTCATCACTTTATAATCAATTATATGGAGTAGCAAATCTTAATAGACCCTCTTACGTTCAGAGGTGGGAGGAGGACCTGGGACGAACTTTAGAAGACATGGACTGGTCTAACATATGGCTCACATCTAAGTCATCTTCACCCAACATCTTAGCACTGGAGACAAATTATAAAGTCCTAACTCGCTGGTACCTTGTACCCGCTAGAGTGGCAAAATATTCACCTAATACCTCAGCTCTTTGTTTTCGAGGATGCCCAGAAATAGGCACATATTTACACATATGGTGGACGTGCCCAGTAACCCAAACCTTCTGGAAGGAAGTCTTCGTGATTGCATCTAAAATATTTAAAAAAATAATAAAACCAGATCCATATTTAACTTTACTTAATCTAAAACCGGAATGGTTAACACTCTCTCAATTCAAACTTATGATCCAACTAATAACGGCTGCAAAACAAACAGTGGCCAAGGCATGGAAATCTCCTACATTGGTACTAGCAGAAACAATTCACAGAATGAATAATACAATGTCCCATGCTAAGATGGTAGCCATCGATCAAAATCAAATTCCAAAATTTGAAAAACTTTGGCATCCTTGGATAAAACAACAGTTCCTGTCAAACTTCAATGACTCTGTCCTGTTGCCATGGTAACAGATTAAATGACTTACAGGGACACCCATTCTAAGGCTTCAAAGAGAACTAAAAAGAATAATAAACTGACGAGCGGGACAACCTTGTGGACCATACCTCTACCTTTCAACCCTTTTTCTTCTTTTTCTTTCCTTTTCCCCACCTTACGATTAAAGCTCATTATCAGAATTTATTTGACCTATATACACTCTACTTGTAAACAATATGTATAGTAGGTATAAATCATTTAAATACCTACAAAAGTAACTAAGGAAATGATATATATCTTTAATTTAGGTTTACGTAAACCCAATGTTTAATATTTGAAATTTCATGATATTTACCTATATAAACCCTACTGTAAAACAATGAGCTTACTTTATAGATCCTTGTAAACTTACTTTATGTATCTTTATAACATAGTATACTCAATAAACTTCTTTTGACAAGGAAAACTCACACAGAATTTATACCACACAAAATCAGATAAGTGCCTGATCACATTATCCTAAACCATGCAAACTTTAAACAGTAATATCATCAGTACATCTAACGGTACATCTAATGAACAGCTAGCAGCTAACAGTAACCTATTTAAACAGTGATCTAATTAACAGTAAGCTAATCAACAGCTAGGCCCCTAGACAAGCCTTGATTAATCAGGCAGTGACCACCCCAGACAGTCGACAACAGATCTCATTAACCAGCTTTCTTTCAAATTCCATCTTCCCTCTGAGTCTCAAGTTGGCAGAGACCATCATGGCTTCCTTGACTGTTAAATGTGGTAATAACATGTCATCTTGCATTATATAACAGGACATCTTCCTGAATGCTTGTAGCTTCCTCAAATACCAGGGTCCATAGTCAGTAGGCAAGAGTCTACCTTGCAGTCCCCTCCAAAAGCCCCTGTCCCAGTTGGGTCTGTCACACTTTTAAATAAGACAGATTTGTGAGGTGATCACTGTCTGGTAACAATAAATACCAGTAGAGAATTGATATGTTTGGTTTCTAGATCATATTCTAAATTATGGTATTGTCTTTGAGTCCATTTTACCTCTCATCCAGACCCTAGTATCGGATACCTAGTTAAGGAAACCTAGAGCTCTTTAAATGATTCAGCAGGACATTAACCCTCTACTGGCCATTTGTATATCAAAGAATGTGCATTCCATTATGCCATTATAGACATTTTCTTGAAAATTCTAGGTGCCTGACTGTCTCTGGCCTCATTTCTTTTTGAATCACTGAGCCATAACAAAAATAGCAGCAAGCAATGTCCAAAACTTCTAAATTGGAGAATGGTAGTGGATCAGAATGACAGCCAGGTAACATTTTCTGCAGGAGGTTATAGATCGGCAAAAATAGTCACATAGTTAGGTTGAAAATAGACACAAGTTTATCTAGTTCAACCAATAGAAAAAAACAAACAAACTAATAGAAACCCTCCATATACAGAACCCTATACCCACTGTTGATCCAGAGAAAGGCAACCCCCCCCAAAAAAAACAATAAAGCGTAATCCAATTTGTTCCGGGGGGGTATCCTTCCAGATCCCCCAGGAGGCAATCAGATATTCCCTAGATCAACTATGCCTGGTGTTATTACCTATAACTGGTACTAGTTATATTTTGTGCATTAAGAATGCACCCAGCTCTTTTTGAAAACAATCTACTGAGCTTAGAATTTGATTTAAACTTATTTTTCAACCTTAAAAGGCAATATCTATACAATATTTTTAGAAAAACTGCAGAATAATATGCAAAAATCTATTTAGACCATATATAAACACATCAGACGGTTGCAAATGTTACATTTACATTTTGCTATGTGTAATTACTTATAGCAGAGCTTTACATTAAAGGATCACCTTTGTAAAATAAATAATAAATGCACATCTTTTTGCAGGTAAAAAATGTGTTTTTTTTATTATGAGACTGTAGAGCATTGCACCCACAATCAGCAGATCGTGGGGGCAATGCAGGGTTCTGGCAGACAGTGTGTGTAAGCTGGGTGCTCATACCTCTGATATGGGCAGACAGTTACACTCTGAAAGGAAGACTCAATGAACTACTAGAGCGCTCAACAGCACCCTGGTAGTTCATTGAGAAAAGACCATATTTAGGGAGTAGTGGTTAATGATTCATTCTCTGAATGGTCTAAGGTTATCAGTGGTGTACCCCAAGGTTCAGTGTTGGGACCCTTACTTTTTAATATATTTATAAATAATATTGGGTCTGGGATTAAAAGTACCATTTCAGTCTTTGTAGATGACACTAAGCTATGCATTGGTAAAATGTCCTTCAACTTACAAACCGACCTCAATGCACTGTTTAATTGGGCAACTATGTGGCAAATGAGGTTTAATGTTGATAAATGTAATGTTATGCCCTTGGGGACTAAGAATACGCATGCATCTATCTTACATACCGGGGGGGGGGGGGGGGTACAACTGGGGGCATCCATAGTGGAGAAGGATCTGGGTGCTCTGGTAGATCATAAGCTTAAAAATAGCTTGAAATGCCAAGCTGCCATTTCCAAAGCGAGCAAAGTCCTTTCTTGTATTAAGAGAGGTATGGACTCCAGAGAGAGATATCATTTTGCCCCTGTACAAATCATTAGTAAGACCTCATCTGAAATATGCAGTTCAATTTTGGGCACCAATTCACAAAAAGGATATCGGGGAACTGGAGAAAGTGCAGAGAAGTGCAACCAAACTGATAAGAGGCATGGAGGAACTCAGTTATGAGGAGAGATTAGAGGAACTGAATTTATTCTTTCTTGAGAAGAGGAGATTAACCACTTCAGCCCCGGAAGGATTTGCCCCCTTAACCACTTAAGGACCGCCTCACGCCGATGTACGTCGGCAAGGTGGCACGGGCAGGCAGAATCACGTACATATACGTGATCTGCCTCCCGCGGGCGGGGGGTTCGATTGGACGTGAGGGGGAGACCATCCATTCGTGGCCCCCCCTCGCGATTGCCGCCAGCCAATCAGATCATTCCTATGCTGCTGTATGCTAAACAGCAGCAAAGGAAATTATGTCATCTCTCCTTGGCTCGGTATGTTCCGTTCCGGCGCCGAGGAGAGAAGACTGCACTGTGAGTGAAAACACACTACACACACAGTAGAACATGCCAGGCACACAATACACCCCCCTTTACCCCCCGATCCCCCCCAATCACCCCCCAATCACCCCTCCCCCCCCTGTCACACTGACACCAAGCAGTTTTTTTTCTGATTACTGCATGGTGTCAGTTTGTGACAGTTAGTGTGGTGGGACAGTTACTGTTAGCCCCTCTTTAGGTCTAGGGTACCCCCCTAACCCCCCCTAATAAAGTTTTAACCCCTTGATCACCCCCCGTCGCCAGTGTCGCTAAGCGATCATTTTTCTGATCGCTGTATTAGTGACACTGGTGACGCTAGTTAGGTAGGTAAATATTTAGGTTCGCCGTCAGCGTTTTATAGCGACAGGGACCCCCATATACTACCTAATAAATGTTTTAACCCCTTGATTGCCCCCTAGTTAACCCTTTCACCACTGATCACCGTATAACTGTTACGGGTGACGCTGGTTAGTTCGTTTATTTTTTATAGTGTCAGGGCATCCGCCGTTTATTAACAAATAAAGGTTTAGCCCCCTGATCACCCGGCGGTGATATGTGTCGCCCCAGGCAGCGTCAGATTAGCGCCAGTACCACTAACGCCCACGCACGCAGCATACGCCTCCCTTAGTGGTATAGTATCTGTATGGATCAATATCTGATCCGATCAGATCTATACTAGCGTCCCCAGCAGTTTAGGGTTCCCAAAAACGCAGTGTTAACGGGATCAGCCCAGATACCTGCTAGCACCTGCGTTTTGCCCCTCCGCCCGGCCCAGCCCAGCCCACCCAAGTGCAGTATCGATCGATCACTGACACTTTCAAAACACTAAACGCATAACTGCAGCGTTCGCAGAGTCAGGCCTGATCCCTGCGATCGCTAACAGTTTTTTTGGTAGCGTTTTGGTGAACTGGCAAGCACCAGCCCCAGGCAGCGTCAGGTTAGCGCCAGTACCGCTAACACCCACGCACGCAGCATACGCCTCCCTTAGTGGTATAGTATCTGAACGGATCAATATCTGATCCGATCAGATCTATACTAGCGTCCCCAGCAGTTTAGGGTTCCCAAAAACGCAGTGTTAGCGGGATCAGCCCAGATACCTGCTAGGACCTGCGTTTTGCCCCTCCGCCCGACCCCAGTATCGATCAATCACTGTCACTTACAAAACACTAAACGCATAACTGCAGTGTTCGCAAGAGTCAGGCCTGATCCCTGCGATCGCTAAAAGTTTTTTTGGTAGCGTTTTGGTGAACTGGCAAGCACCAGCGACCTAGTACACCCCGGTCGTAGTCAAACCAGCACTGCAGTAACACTTGGTGACGTGGCGAGTCCCATAAGTGCAGTTCAAGCTGGTGAGGTGGCAAGCACAAGTAGTGTCCCGCTGCCACCAAGAAGAAGACAAACACAGGCCCGTCATGCCCATAATGCCCTTCCTGCTGCATTCGCCAATCCTAATTGGGAACCCACCGCTTCTGCAGCACCCGTACTTCCCCCATTCACATCCCCAACCAAATGCAGTTGGCTGCATGAGAGGCATTTTTATGTCCTCCCGAGTACCCTTACCCAACGAACCCCCCCCCAAAAAAGATGTCGTGTCTGCAGCAAGTGCGGATATAGGCGTAACACCCGCTATTATTGTCCCTCCTGTCCTGACAATCCTGGTCTTTGCATTGGTGAATGTTTTGAACGCTACCATTCACTAGTTGAGTATTAGTGTAGGGTACAGCATTGCACAGACTAGGCACACTTTCACAGGGTCTCCCAAGATGCCTCTGCATTTTGAGAGACCCGAACCTGGAACCGGTTACAGTTATAAAAGTTAGTTACAAAAAAAAGTGTAAAAAAAAAAATATATATAAAATAAAATAAAAATAGTTGTCGTTTTATTGTTCTCTCTCTCTCTATTCTCTCTCTATTGTTCTGCTCTTTTTTACTGTATTCTATTCTGCAATGTTTTATTGTTGTTATGTTTTATCATGCTTACTTTTCAGGTGTGCAATTTTTTATACTTTACCGTTTACTGTGTTTTATTGTTAACCATTTTTTTGTCTTCAGGTACGCCATTCACGACTTTGAGTGGTTATACCAGAATGATGCCTGCAGGTTTAGGTATCATCTTGGTATCATTCTTTTCAGCCAGCGGTCGTCTTTCATGTAAAAGCAATCCTAGTGGCTAATTAGCCTCTAGACTGCTTTTACAAGCAGTGGGAGGGAATGCCCCCCCCACCGTCTTCCGTGTTTTTCTCTGGCTCTCCTGTCTCAACAGGGAACCCAAGAATACAGCTGGTGATTCAGCCAGCTGACCATAGAGCTGATCAGAGACCAGAGTGGCTCCAAACATCTCTATGGCCTAAGAAACCGGAAGCTACGAGCATTTCATGATTTAGATTTCGCCGGATGTAAACAGCGCTATTGGGAAATTGGAAAAGCATTTTATCACACCGATCTTGGTGTGGTCAGATGCTTTGAGGGCAGAGGAGAGATCTAGGGTCTAATAGACCCCAATTTTTTCAAAAAAGAGTACCTGTCACTACCTATTGCTATCATAGAGGATATTTACATTCCCTGAGATAACAATAAAAATGATTAAAAAAAAAATGAAAGGAACAGTTTAAAAATAAGATAAAAAAGCAAAAAAATAATAAAGAAAAAAAAACAAAAAACCCCTGTCCCCCCCTGCTCTCGCGCAAAGGCGAACGCAAGCGTCGGTCTGGCGTCAAATGTAAACAGTAATTGCACCATGCATGTGAGGTGTCACCACGAATGTCAGATCGAGGGCAGTAATTTTAGCAGTAGACCTCCTCTGTAAATCTAAAGTGGTAACCTGTAAAGGCTTTTAAAGGCTTTTAAAAATGTATTTAGTTTGTCGCCACTGCACGTTTGTGTGCGCAATTTTAAAGCATGTCATGTTTGGTATCCATGTACTCGGCCTAAGATCATCTTTTTTTATGTCATCAAACATTTAGGCAATATAGTGTGTTTTAGTGCATTAAAATTTTAAAAAGTGTGTTTTTTCCCCAAAAAATGCATTTGAAAAATCGCTCTGCAAATACCGTGTGAAAAAAAAAATGAAACACCCACCATTTTAATCTGTAGGGCATTTGCTTTAAAAAAATATATAATGTTTGGGGGTTCAAAGTAATTTTCTTGCAAAAAAAAATAATTTTTTCATGTAAACAAAAAGTGTCAGAAAGGGCTTTGTCTTCAAGTGGTTAGAAGAGTGGGTGATGTGTGACATAAGCTTCTAAATGTTGTGCATAAAATGCCAGGACAGTTCAAACCCCCCCCAAATGACCCCATTTTGTAAAGTAGACACCCCAAGCTATTTGCTGAGAGTCATGTCGAGTCCATGGAATATTTTATATTGTGACACAAGTTGCGGGAAAGAGACAATTTTTTTTTTTTTTTTTTTTTGCACAAAGTTATCACTAAATGATATATTGCTCAAACATGCCATGGGAATATGTGAAATTATACCCCAAAATACATTCTGTTGCTTCTCCTGAGTACGGGGATACCACATGTGTGAGACTTTTTGGGAGCCTAGCCGCGTACAGGACCCCGAAAACCAAGCACCGCCTTCAGGCTTTCTAAGGGCGTAAATTTTTGATTTCACTCTTCACTGCCTATCACAGTTTCGGAGGCCATGGAATGCCCAGGTGGCACAAAACCCCCCCAAATGACCCCATTTTGGAAAGTAGACACCCCAAGCTATTTGCTGAGAGGTATAGTGAGTATTTTGCAGACCTCACTTTTTGTCACAAAGTTTTGAAAATTGAAAAAAGAAAAAAAAAAATGTTTTTTTCTTGTCTTTCTTCATTTTCAAAAACAAATGAGAACTGCAAAATACTCACCATGCCTCTCAGCAAATAGCTTGGGGTGTCTACTTTCCAAAATGGGGTCATTTGGGGGGGGTTTGTGCCACCTGGGCATTCCATGGCCTCTGAAACTGTGATAGGCAGTAAAGAGTGAAATCAAAAATTTACGCCCTTAGAAATCCTGAAGGCGGTGATTGGTTTTCGGGGCCCTGTACGCAGCTAGCCTCCCAAAAAGTCCCACACGTGTGGTATCCCCATACTCAGGAGAAGCAGCTAAATGTATTTTGGGGTGCAATTCCACATATGCCCATGGCCTGTGTGAGCAATATATTATTTAGTGACAACTTTGTGCAAAAAAAAAAAAAATTTGTCACTTTCCCGCAACTTGTGTCAAAATATAAAATATTCCATGGACTCAACATGCCTCTCAGCAAATAGCTTGGGGTGTCTACTTTCCAAAATGGGGTCATTTGGGGGGGTTTGTGCCATCTGGGCATTTTATGGCCTTCAAAACTGTGATAGGTAGTGAGGAGTGAAATCAAAAATTTACGCCCTTAGAAATCCTGAAGGCGGTGATTGGATTTCGGGGCCCCGTACGCGGCTAGGCTCCCAAAAAGTCCCACACATGTGGTATTCCCTGTACTCAGGAGAAGCAGCTGAATGTATTTAGGGGTGCAATTCCACATATGCCCATGGCCTGTGTGAGCAATATATCATTTAGTGGCAACTTTTTGTAATTTTTTTTTTTTTTTTTGTCATTATTCAATCACGTGGGACAAAAAAATTAATATTCAATGGGCTCAACATGCCTGTCAGCAATTTCCTTGGGGTGTCTACTTTCCAAAATGGGGTCATTTGGGGGGGTTTGTACTGCCCTGCCATTTTAACACCTCAAGAAATGACATAAGCAGTCATAAACTAAAAGCTGTGTAAATTCCAGAAAATGTACCCTAGCTTGTAGACGCTATAACTTTTGCGCAAACCAATAAATATACGCTTATTGACATTTTTTTTACCAAAGACATGTGGCCGAATACATTTTGGCCTAAATGTATGACTAAAATTGAGTTTATTGGATTTTTTTTATAACAAAAAGTAAAAAATATCATTTTTTTTCAAAATTTTCGGTCTTTTTCCGTTTATAGCGCAGAAAATAAAAACCACAGAGGTGATCAAATACCATCAAAAGAAAGCTCTATTTGTGGGAAGAAAAGGACGCAAATTTCGTTGGGGTATAGCATTGCATGGCCGTGCAATTAGCAGTTAAAGCAACGCAGTGCCAAATTGGAAAAAGTCCTCTGGTCTTTAGGCAGCCAAATGGTCCGGGGCTGAAGTGGTTAATGACCAGGCCATTTTTTGCAATACGCAGCACTGCGTCGATTTAACTGACAATTCTGCGGTCGTACGATGCTGTACCCAAACAAAATTGACGTCCTTTTTTCCCCACAAATAGAGCTTTCTTTTGGTGGTATTTGATCACCTTTGTGGTTTTTATTTTTTGCGCTATAAACAAAGAGTGACAATTTTGAAAAAAAATAAAAAATTTTTTTACTTTTTGCTATAATACATATCCAAAAAAATAAATAAATAAATAAGAAGTTATTCATCAATTTAGGCAGATATATATTCTATATATTTTTGGTAAAAAAAATCGCAATAAGCGTATATAGATGGTTTGCGCATAACTTATCGCATCTACAAACTATGGTATAGATTTAGGGACTTCTATTTTTTTTAATTGTTTTTACTGGTAATGGCGGCGATCTGCAATTTTTAGCAGGATGGCAACATTGTGGCTAACAAATGTGACCCCAAATGACACTTTTTGGGGACCAGTGATATTATTACATTGACCAGTGCTATAAAAATGCACGGATCAATGTAAAAATTACACTGGCAGGGAAGGGGTTAACACTAGGGGGCGATGAAGGGGTTAACGGTGTTCCCTGGGTGTGTTCTAACTGTAGGGGGGATGAGCTGGCAGGGACGTGACAGAGATCACTGTTCCCGATGACTGGAAACAGTAGATCTCTGACATGTCCCCTGTCAGAATGGGGATCCGCCTTGTTTACAAAGGTAGATCCAAATTCTGCCTCTGTACTAGGCGACCGCGGTTCGCCGGCGGACACTGAGTCCACCCAACCCACGGGCACGCTCCCGCAGCATGCAGCCGGAACGAGAGCGTACCACCCGCTATCACGCCTGCGCGAGCCGACGTACAGCTACGGCGATTTGCGCAGGAGAACCAACCTGCTGCCGTATAACGACGGCAGCTGGTTGACTAGTGGTTAAGGGGGATATGATCAACATGTATAAACACATATAGTGAACATGGTGTTGAGTTATTAACATTAAAGTCATCACAGAGGACAAGGGGGCACTCTTTCTGTCTGGAGGAAAGGAGATTAAATCTCCAAATACAGAAAGGCCTCTTCACAGTAAGAGCTGTGAAAATGTGAAATAGACTCCCTCAAGAGCTGATTCTGGCCAACTTAGTAGATTGATTTAAAAACAGCTTGGATTCTTTCCTAAATGTACATAATATAACTTTATACTAACATTTATAGGTAAAGTTGAGCCACAGAACATCCAATGGACTCTTGGGGCACCGGGAAGGATTTTATTTCCCCTGCTGGAGCAAATTGGATCATGCTTTGCTGGGGCTTTCTGCCTTCCTCTGGATCAACTGTGGGTATGGGATTGTGTATATAGGATTGTAAAGAAAAAATATATTTTTTTTCCCCCTTTTTATTGGGTTAACTATACAAGCCGAAAGCTGCAAAGACTGTTGGTACCTGTAGTTTTCACATTCATAGAACACAGTTGAGAAGATCCCCTGCTAGCTATCAAAACAGGGGATCAGGGGTGGGTGTGGAGGCTGGTGCATATGGGTGTAACATGTAACAAAAAGGGGAACTTACCCTCTAAACTCCCATCATGCTCTGCATATCAGCTACAATTTCATTTTAAATGAGACTAACATTGGGGACAACTCTGGCTGCTGAAATGGGAAATTAGGGGGCAGAGTAGAATTATTTCACATTTCATACCTGGAGTTTCTCATATTTGCAGTTCTGGTAATGTCATACTGTTTAGACAGAATGCAAAAAGATCGCTCACAGTTCATAAAAGTCAGGAAGCAGAGTTGAGTCTCCCATATAAATAAATGTTCCCTTTAAAATGGAAAGTCTCAGACTTCAAGGGGTGAAACTAGAGCATGGTTTCTCAACCTTTTTTTCAGTCATGTCACCCTTTAAAATTATGGACAATCTCGGGGCACCCTCTAACATTATGGACAGTCTTGAGGTGCCTCATTCTAAAATGTAAAAACTATTCTGATAGTTTCACATAATGCAGAAACATCACTACCCATAGGACATCCAACGTTAAAAGTTACGAAAATTCTTGTATGACAGAATAAAAAATTGGAAGTGATGTAATGTGTTGTAGTGTATGTCTATTGTATTTTTGGAGGACAACTGTACTGATTAAATGAAAATCATACGATCTGGTATCATTCGAGAAAAATTTTTGTGTTTGATCGGAGAATATCAGATGAACTGTCTTAATTGGCTCTCGAAAGCTCTGTACTAACGATCCGATTATCGTACTATCGTTTTGAAAACTATATTTTTAGTCCGATTTTCAGATCGTGTGTGTAAATGAGACCCCAAAGCTGATAAAAAGAGGCAAGGGAAGATCCTCCTTATCAACTGATGATGTCATTGGTCATTAGAAGGTTGGCAGCTAGAAGGTTGTAATGGTGTACAATGATTGTCCACCATGAAAAGTCTCCAACTTCATATGTATTTAGGGGGAATTTTGGGTCTCCATTAAAAGAAGCAAGTGGGGGTGTGTTAGAAGTTAGGTTATATTTTTGTTGTGAGGTTTCCATAATTGGTATGATTGCAAGACTAGTTGATTAAGGTTGTCTAAGATGTGATTTGAATGGTGTACAATGAAAACCTGTGGCTCTGTGTAACTAAAAGGCAGGTTTTATCCACCCACTGGCTTGCATACAATTTTGGGGCAAATTTTCAGGCATTTTGCCAAGGCACCCCTGAAGAAACCTCAAGGCACCCCAGGGTGCCTGGGCACCTTGGTTGAAAAAGGCTGGACTAAAGAGCCAAGGATTGTCTGAACAAAAAAGAAAACGGTAAGGTGGATAGTGGCATTATAACTTTTTTAAAACAGACTGTTCTTTCTCTTTAATATATTTAGAAGGTTGATGTTGTTTATGTTTGGATAATTTATTGCATAAAATGAATTGTTTGAATAAAAAAAAATAATAATTACTTAATGTGATTCTAACCACAGACGACAGTTTGGCCCTTCACCTTTTACCTCAAGATATACAGGTAGTTATGAGTCACAGTACAACAAATCTTAGTACAAGTTGTTCCTGCTTACTACATTAAAATGATATTAGGTAATCAGGACCATTATTAGATGTTCACGGTTCATGACCATGTACTGCTGATTTGTTATATTACAGAGTACACAGTCCATAAATAAATAAAATGTTTTCTTTCAATTGGAAATAGAAAATAGGCAGGGTAATTGTTTTTATAAAGTGTTCTTCTTAGGGTTATATAAATCTACGGCATTGTCTTTAAAAGGTAAACTACTACTGAAACTGTTCAGGGGTCTGGAATTGGCTTTGCATTGTATTGTACAGACGTGGCTGTCTATATAGTTATGGCGGTCCAGCAGATTCCATCTGTGCCAACAAGGCTGATTGTCCACCAGAACAGAGGACTCACCAGAAGTCTAGCTGGAGATTAAACTTACTTTAATCTTGGTTAAATAGACCCTATCTTAAACTAGGTAGGTACACACGTTTATTTTTTTTGCATTCAACGCAGCGGGCTGAACAGAGAAAAAAATGAGGAGCTTAAGAGGAGCTGGCTACACTAACTATCTGATGTTAGTACAGGGAACTCCACGTTGAGCTATTGTATTCTGACAGGGGGGACTTCCCCCTGGCAGAACACACTGGTCAACGCTCTCAGCCATTGGCTGAGAGCACTAACCTGATGCAGATCAGCAGACCTTTTTCGGTCATGCCCCTTCGACAGAAGCCAGACGAACAGCCAGCTTCTGTTGGACTGGCTGCTGTACACATGGGCCGAACGCCGGCCATTTTCTGTCGAACCAGCCGATACTTGGCCCGTGTGTACAGGGCTTTAGGCCGGCCATAGACTGTTTGAATTGATCAACTTGGTAGATTCAGCCTGCCCATTAATGGCTCGAATCTCGGCTAGTTCCAGATTCGAACCATTAATGGACAGGCTAAATGTACCAAGTTGATCGGGTTGGGTACAACAATCGGGTTGGGTACAACAAGCCTGCCAGATTCGCATGCGATCAGCAGAAGCGGCTGCTATAGCCACTAGCAAATATCACCATCTTCTCCTGGCGAGGGCGGCTTCCCCCGCCGAGAGAAGACAATTGCTTGGCAGGAGGAGTTCCCCTGTCAGCACGTCTGTGTTGATGGGGGAATCATGTGAATTTCTTTTCTGCTACCCGTGGTTGCAGGAAAGAAATTCGCTCTGGGTATGGTTCGCCTTAGTCTTTAAAAAGTGATGCTAAAAGAAATCCAAAGAACCCTTTGTTTTTTATGGATATTCCTATATTAAGTTTATAGAATCAATGTCAAATAAAAATTCAGACATTATAATGTTTAATTGAATCTACACCTAACAGAACTATAGTATTTCCACAAATAAGGGAAAATTTTAGATGCCTTCACCAAGTGCAGTTTGATGAAATGTACAGAATAAATTTTGTTTTCCAAAGTTAGTTGGGATCAGTTTAGTGATCTTTGCCCTGGACTCAATTAAAGCATGAATATACCCAATGTAATATACAGTATTGTATCCTAGATATTAATCGTGGTGCCTGCATAAATTTCATAAAATTCCGTCCCAAAGCCGGAATGCAGATTTTGGCGTACTGAATAATTTGAAGTGCAGAGGAGGGGTTTGGGGTCTTTTAGACCCCAGATCCCTCCATACCTGTCACTGCCCATGTTTACTTTCCTTTTGACAGCAATAAAAGTGATCAGAATTTTTTTTTTAAAGGAACAACGGAAATTTTTTTAAAGCGCCCCTGTCCCCGCGTGCTCGCACACTTATGCCCTGTACACACGGTCGGACATTCCGACAACAAAATCCATGGATTTGTTCCGAAGGATGTTGGCTCAAACTTGTCTTGCATACACACGGTCACACAAAGTTGTCGGAATTTCCGAACGTCAAGAACGCGGTGACGTACACCACGTATGACAAGCCTATAAAAGGGCAGTTCAATACCAAGTGCGGCACCCTTTGGGCTCCTTTTGCTAATCTCGTGTTAGTAAAAGTTTGGTGAGAGACGATTCGCGCTTTTTCAGGCTCGTGGTTTTCAAATTGTATTTCTACTGTTCAGTTTGTGCTTGTGTGCTTGTATCTGGTCTTCAGTGCGTGCAGCGAGTTCCCATTGATTTGTCATTGTGTTCTTGTCCGTTCGTTACTGATTTTCAGGTTGCTCTTTACAGGCCTTGCTGTTCTTCAGTGCGTTTGGTTACTTCGTTCTGACCAGCCGACCGTTGCGTGTACGTACTCATCGTAGAGTTCGTGCTGTGCGGGGGCTTGGTGTTAGGGTTCTTACTTTGACACAAGCCCAGTCCATGAACAGGGCGAGGAGGAGTTCATGGACGAAGAATTGGTTGCTCTAGCGTGACCAATTCTATCACATGCCTTTGCTCCTTGAGATCCGTGAGAATAATCCTGACAATTTCAGGAACTTTCTCCGGATGACGGACCCCGTATTTCACCATTTGTTGGCTTTGCTGACCCCTTATATCAGCAGGCAGGATACCTGCATGAGGCAAGCCATCACTCCGGAGCAGAGGCTCATCGCCACGTTGCGGTACTTGGCTACGGGGAGAAGCCTGCAGGACCTCAAGTTCTCGACAGGTATCTCCCCCCAGGCTCTGCGGATCATTATCCCAGAGACCTGTTCTGCCATCATCCAGGTCCTGCAGAAGGACTATATTAAGGTAAGATTTTTATCCTTTAACATCACATTTTATTGTATTTAATGTTTGCTAATGTAATGTATTTCTTTCCTTATTCCCTAATTACCATGATTGTAATATGCTGTGAATGTCCCCTTTGTCCTCATGCATGCTGGAATTTTTTTAATTTCTTTTTTTTGTCCTTCATACATATTTGCCTTCACTTACCTCCCCAGCAAGCTCTCCTGGGCCTATATCCACCTGGCATAGTCACTTAACAATGTATTTTGTCAGCTCCATAGTAGTGCTTTACCCTAAACACCCCCTAAAATGTGTATAAATGTTATTTGTGCTTTAAATTCAAGCAGAGTGCCTGAGGCTTTTTTGGGGGGTCCCAAAATCATTTGAAACCCTCCCTCCCACCAACCGCTAAGTCAGCTGATACCAATCCTCTATCTGCTGACTTTGCCAAACCCATACACACTATACCTACCTCTTTTGTGGTCAGATTTATGGATGAATTCCCCAAAGCATGTAGTGCAAGGGCCTGCCTGAATACTTTTTTAAATGGTATCCCCAGACGACGTCCTATCGTGACGAAACGCGTAGGGAGGAGCCTGTGACGCTGACGTCATTACGTTTTCTCTGTGATTGATGGGACATACATAGCTAGTAGGCGGAAGCTCGTGGAGACGCCGCGATCGTTTTGTTCAGTTACACGCTGTCTTTGAAGGAAGATTTTTGTAAGTGCAACCTTTTAGCTCAAATAAATTACACTGTTTTGCAATTTTACGCTATGGAGCTTTTTCTTGATTTTGTCTTATGAGTTCCACATTACTACTGGATAGATCGGTATAGGTTGTGGGTGACCTGATAACTTCCCAAATGCCTGGTGAGACCACTGTCATAGTGGTCATCTTGAGCTGGTAAGGAGCCTCATACCTCACTTGGGTGCAAGTCACTTTGGATACTGGATTCACCTGTGTCACACCTCTTCTGATTATTTGCACTTTGATTATCCACTCACTTCATTTATGGACTTTTTTCTGATTTTTTGATTTGATGTTTTGATTTTTTGTAATACTGTTTCACTTTTTTACTTTTTCCCACATATGATATATGGTGATACATTTGTCTCTGTCCCCTATGGGAGACTTGTTTTTGTATATTTCATAATTCATTCACTTGTTCATGGTTATTTCTGATATGATATACTATTCATATTTGGTTTAGCGCTGCACTCATTTTCGTTTTTTTTGGTGTTTTGGAGTTTAGTATTGGACTTCTAGTGCTGGCAGCTTTTATTATTCACTTATTATTTTACACTGTTCTAGCGCAGCGTTAACCCTCTTCTTGGGTTTTTTATTTTTTTTGTGAATGTATGTAATGCATTACTGACAAAAATAATAATAATTTTCAACACCATGCCCTAAATTTTGTGGAGTCCTGTAAATGGCGTCATTGTGTAAAATTAGAAAGCACTGTTGGGTGTTATTTACTAAAGGAAAATACACTTTGCACTACAAGTGCACTTGAGACTGCACTGAAAGGGCACTCATAGTGAAAAGTGGATTTGCCTTTAGTAAATAACCCCAATTGCCACTGAAAACACCAACGTTACTACAAAAAATGATTTTGAGCATTGAAAGAAGCCACACATTGTTGATTATCAATCTTTTTAATCAAAGCACAAACACATGTGCATTTCTTAAAGGTTTTTTGAACAAAACAACATGTTTGTTGTATAACAATTTTTTGGGTCACTAAAAAAATGAGAAATTGCCTTTTAAGGTAAAACAGGCATGTTTAAAACCATGAAAAAATACACAACTCTGGAACTTACAAAGTTCAACTTTTATAGAAAGTGAAGGCAATATCAGACGTGAGTATTTATAAACTGTGTTTGATATTGCGTTCAGCAGATGGGGTAAAGTCACACCTGGAAAAGCCAAATTTTGAAGATGCGCACAAATTGCCTAATGTCAACATGTGCTAGCTGCCATCATGGGGGATCAATGGACGTGTTTTGTGGGTGCAACCCCTTTCTCTCAGCTACTTTATTATTGAGGAAGGGGTTGCACCCACAAAACGCGTACATTGATCTCCCGTGATGGCAGATAGCACATGTTGACACACTGTGTGCATCTTCAAAATTTGGCTTTTCTATAATATGTCGAAAAATTGTCATAAATATAACAATAATAAAGCTGCAATAAGTTAGGTATTTCTGGGTGTTTTAAATTCTCCCTAAAACATCAATGATGTTCTTCATTTTGTTTTGAACATTATTGATGTTTTGCTTGATGTTTTCCAAAAAAAAAAAAACACATCTTGGTGTCACTCCTTTGTTTTTAGGATTGAGATCCACACCTCTTATGGAATACGATGCCTAGAATTAGACCACCACGCCAAATTAGCGGGATATCTGGCCAATAGAGATAAGCAAGTCTTACCCTTTGGGGGGTCACCTGTCCCCCAATTAGTCTCCCTGAATGATTGGTGAGGCTCCATTGGTATTATGCTTAATTTACATTTATCCTTTTTTTCGGTTTGAGGAATTTGCCTTCTGTACTGACAGATGAGACTGGCCAAAGCCGTTAACCCACGATCTCCTGCTTCATTGGCGTATTCCAATGGAGCCTGACTGCTATTACTTCAATGTACTGTCTTGCTTGAATTTCTTTTTTTTTTATATATAGCTATCAACAGAGACAGTTATATGCCTTATTGTATTCCTTGTTTACTTGTACAAACCACATTCCTTAAATAAAGAATTAAAAAAAAAAATAATACATGGCCAGATATCCCACTAATTTGGGGTGGTGGTCTAATTCTAGGCATCGTATTCCATAAGAGGTGTGGATCTCAATCCTAAAAACAAAGGAGTGACACCAAGATGGGATATTGCACACCGAGGGTTTTTCTTAATTATAGGGAAGAAGGGTAAGTGACACCCTTGGTGTCATAGGCGGAAGAAAGGGATAGGGATGAGAAGGAGTGAAAGTGGGGAAATAAGAAGGAAGGTGGGAGGGTGTGAAGCTCTGGCGAGGCCGACGACCCGTGACCCTATTATCCAAGGGCAGGACACTTAAATATAAGACTTGTACTCATCTGAGAATCGAAACAGATCCCAGTGTATCCACCGAGTGTTATGTTCCTCCTCCTTTTCCCTCAAGGCAGCTGTAAGGTGTTCCATCCGCTGAACGTCACAAACCCTAGCAAACCACTGTGTTATTGTCTGGGGGGACTGCTGCTTCCACATACTGGGAACACATGCCCTGCCCGCGTTCAAGAGGTGTTTCAATAGGGATTTGCGGTAACGCTTACTGGACATTGGGGTCAGATTCAGGAGTATAGCTGCTGGGTTGTCCTGGAGAGCCACATCAGTAAGTTTGTGTACAATTCCCAAAACCTGTCTCCAGAAAGGGGTCAAGACTGGGCACTCCCAAAAAATGTGAAGTATCGTGCCATTTTGTGTGCCGCATCTCCAGCAGAGGGGACTATGTCCCGGGAATATGGATGCTAACACAGAGGGGGTCCTGTACCAGCCTGTCAGGATTTTGTAGGTGACTTCTTGGTATTTGCTACACAAGGAGGATTTGTGTGCAAAAAAGAGGATTCGGTTTTTTGATCTTCCGTAAACGTGATATTAAGATCTCTCTCCCACTTCCTCAGGTAATGGGGATCCTGTTGGGATGTAAGGGTCAGTAAGATATTGTGAGAATAAGAAAGGGATTTCCGGATTGGCTCCTTTCCCAGGCACAATTCCTCAAAGGGGGTTGGTTGTCTGCAGAAGCCACCGATCTCCGGTAGGGATCTGCGAAAGTGTGACAGTTGTAAGATCTTCCATCTGCCCAATATGAAGGAGTTAAGACTAGGGTATACACTTGAGAGGTCGCTCCATCCAGATGGCCCACAAAGAGAGGAGGCTCTAACTAAGCTCTGATCTAAGTGGAGTCGGAAGGCCTTATTAGAAAGGCCAGGTAAAAAGTCTGGATGCCCAATTATGGGTGTCAACGGGGAGGGAAAGCTGGGCGTCACCGCTATCTTAAAGTATCTGCAAAGCTCCTGCAGGGTGGGTTCAATTAATGGGTGTGAAGGGGAGAATCTAGAATAACGAGTTCCACTCCAGGGTAGGCCCTCAAGAGGAAACTGAACTGTTTCTTGTTCTAGGCCAATCCACAGCTTGTGTGATGAGTGCCTGCACCAGTCTACTACTCTGTTCATGTGGACTGCTGTGTTGTACAGGGCTGGATCTGGGAGACCAAGGCCTCCTCTGGATTTTGGCCCGCTGCAAAAAAGATCTCCTGAGCCTCGGGGGTTTGCCCCGCCAGACATATCTGATAAAGATTGAACGTAGCTTATGAAAGAAGTTCTGTGGTATCCTAATAGGCAGTGCCTGTAAGAGATAAAGCAGTCTCGGCATAATATTCATCTTTAGGTCAGAGGGGATTTTAGTGCCTAAATATTGGATGGCTTGAGGAGTCCACCAGAAAGGAAAATTGCTGTTAAGGGAAGTCCAGGAACCACGGGTAAGAGAAATGTTTAGAGCCTCAGATTTTTGGAGGTTAATTTTAAAATCTGAAAGCTCCCCATACTGACGTATTGCCGATAATAAGATTGGGAGAGACGTATGCAGTTCCCGAGATGTATAATAGCAGAAATCCGCATAGGCAGCAATTTTGAAGAGGTTGGAGGTCATCCCATTCACTCTAACCGACGCGGTAGGAGAAGAGTAGATGGCAGATATCCAAGATAGGATAGGGGCTGGCATGCCAAGGTGTCGCAGGGTGGCCAAGAGGAAAGTCCAATTCACCCTGTCAAACGCCTTTTCGGCATCTGTGGACAACAAGATGTATGGGATGTTAAGGTGTTTGGCTCTTGCCACGTAATTTATCTTCCTAATGGTATTATCCCGCGCCTCCCTGTTGCGGATAAAGCCCACCTGGTCTTATGGGATTATGCGTTGGAGGACCGAGCCTATTCGTCCGGCCAAGATTTTCGTGAATAATTTCAAATCGCAGTTAAGAAGGGAGATAGGCCTATAACCTGCACAGAGAAGCGGGTCCTTCCCAGGCTTAGGAATGACAGATATGCTGGCTTGCAGGAGGTCTGGAGGTATACTGTGGTTGTCTAATATTGCGTTAAAGGCAGTAATAAAGTGAGTTGCCAGTTGAGGTTGAAAGGTTTTATAGTAAGAAATCGTGAAGCCGTCAGTGATAGGCTGCGAGAGCAAGTCCACCTCTTCCTCGTCTATGGCCTCTAGGCTATTCTGGGGCCGTTCTCCCAAAGGGTGGGAATGCAGATTATAGAGGGTTTCGTAGAATACCCTGAAGGCCTCTGCCATTTCCGCGGAGTCATGAATTCTGGTTCCAGTGTGGGAAGATAAGGCGGGGATGTAGGATAGATTGCATTGAGTCCGTATGGCATTTGCTAATGTTCTGCATTTATCTCCGAACTCATAAAAAGTCCTGCGTACCTTCAAAAGGCTATTCTTAGAATGAAATAGAGAGTGCTCTCTGATTTGCTCTCGGAGGTCGGTAAGTTCTGCTTCTACGGCCCTGTCTGGGTGAGTTTTCTGGCGTTTTTCACTTTCATGTAGTTTTGTGAGTAATTCGGACAGTGTTTTCCAGCTGGCCACCTTGAGTCTGTGCCCATGTTTAATGAATATTCCTCCTATGTAGCACTTATGCGCTGACCAAATAGATAAAGGATTAGGGACCGAATGTTCATTACTCTCGTAGAAGAGTCTCAACTCTTGTACAATGTCTGCTCTAACCTCGGGGTCTTGGATAAGAGATTCGTTTAGTCGCCAAGTGGCTGTTTTGGGTGCCGACCGTTGTCAAGGAGTTTGGAGCATGGTCTGAGAGTGCGATATGCCCAATCTTGGTTTCTGAGACAAGTGGGATCGTAGCGTGGGAGACCAAGAAGGGGTCAATCCTGGAATATGAGCTATGAGCTGCCGAGAAAAAGGTATAGTCTCTCTCCTGTGGATGAAGAATCCACCAATGTCAACTAATCGATGAGAGTGTAACAGTTCCCTGATTCGGTTCCTGGGACCTCAGAGACAGGGCCGAGGAGCCTGTCGATGTGTCTCTGCGAGGATCAATGGTAAGATTAAGGTCTCCTCCCAACACCAATGTTCCCTCTGTGAAGGATGCCGGAGCGTTCAAGCAAGATTCGAGTACTGGAAGCTGGTCCACATTTGGCAGATACAGGTTTGCAAAGGTAAATGTCTGCGATTGAAGTGTACCTTTAACAAAAAGATATCTACCTTCGGGATCAGTGTGGAGGTCTCCCAACTGCCAGGGCAAAGTTCTGGACAGGAGGATGCTCGTTCCTTTTGATTTTGAGGAAGGCGACACACTGTGGTACACTATTGGGAAATGCTTACTGTAAAGTTTTGGGATACTATCCGCCCGAAAATGGGTCTCTTGCAAAAATACTACCTGAGGTCTCTGTCTCCAGAGATCTGCGAGGCAACTAGTTCACTTCTCTGGGACATTTAAGCCCTTCATTCCAGGACACAAACTTCAAAGACATGTCTGGGAGGGTGGGGACGGGTCGCTAGACCTCGCCAGCAACCAGAGCCGTAGGTGGTGTGGGGGGGAAGGGGGGGGGGAAGACTGATTAGATTAGCAAGACAGAGGTGAAAAGGTGAAAAGTGACGCAGAGGGGGGCTAAGAAAGAGGAAAAGAGAGAAACGTAGGAAAGAGTGGGAGTAAAACTAAATCTCCAAATGGAGAGCTACTGCCTATTTGGGCAGCTAGGGCCTAGTGGGGGAAGAGGTAAGGTACTTCAGAGGTCGGGTTTCCGGGACACGGGGCCCCCCTCAACCACTTCTCACTAGGAGCGGTCCAGACAGGATCCACATTATTACGTTAGGCTTCTCATTACAGAATTAGCTCCAGAAGTAAACAAGATAGAAAACATGTTTAAAACCTTAATTTTGATGTAACATTCTTTATAAGACATTTTAACATTCCACTGTATTGCAATATTTTTCCTAGCATAGAAGAGTAGTAACCCAGTCATCGTGCGTTTGGCTATAGTTGGAACAACATTTTCTATTAAACCCAGAATGCATATTTCCATTGACAGTGGTAAATTTGTTGAAGCAACTTTGTTAGTTAAGTTAAGCACCTCTCTCCAGTATTGCTGTATTTTAGAGCAATGCCAGAAGATGTGTGCGAAGTCCCCTGGAGAGATACCACATCTCCAACTCTCTGAGGAATGGTCAGAGTTCATCATGTGGAGTCTGTGAGGGGTGAAATAAGCTCTATGCACAATTTTGAATTGCACTACCCTGTCCCTCATGGAGACCAGTGACCGGAAAGGAAAGTCCCAAACATCATCCCAACCGTCATTGTCCAACGCAGGGATATCGCGTTGCCAACGGGACCAGAGCCCATCCAGAGGTGGTAGGGACACATAGACTAGATGCGCGTATAGACTCGATGTAGGCTTCTCAGCGCACCCAGATCTAAGCGTCTTCTCCAGCTCAGATTGAGTCAGGATGCAGGAGTGAGGAAATTGAGCCGCGAATGCATGTGCTAGCTGGAAATAGCGGAACTGATAGTGTTTCGGTAAGTTGTATATAGAGGAGAGCTGGGAGAAAGAAAGTAAAGACGTCTGTGACACAACCTGTGATACCAATTTTATACCATACTTGGTCCAAATCTGGGGGTCCGTGAGTTTGTATATATGTGGTAGGTTGGGATTTAACCATAAGGGGGCATTGGGGGAGATTTCCGAGTGTTTGTGTTTGCCTATATTCAGACCCATCCGCCAGGCTCGCAAAGTAGTGAGCATGGAGGGGGTGAGTGGGTGCAAAGCGCGTGGGCCCCTATGAATAAGGAATTGAAGAGTTTCCCAGGAACCCACCACCGTAGCTTCTAAAGCCGAGGCCGCGTTTGATTTGTCGGGGTTTAACCACCAGACCACCGTTACCAACTGCGCGGCCACAAAATACTTATGGCAGTCTGGAAATGCCATGCCACCTTGTGACGTTGGCCTCATCAGGGTCGACAACTTAAATCTAGGGGGGACAGGGCCCCACAGGAACTCTGAGAATTTTTGATTGAGTTTGGTAAAAAATGATTTGGGAATCCACTGCGGGGAATGGCGAAAAAGGTAAGTAAATTTGGGAATAATTTTCATTTTGAGGAGATTGACTCTACCCCAAACAGATAGGGACAGATTACTCCATGCTTTGAGTTTGGTTTTCATATCCCCCACCACCGGATCCAGGTTCTGTTTAAGGAAGTCTTGGGCATGATTAGAGACCTGCACCCCAAGGTATTTGAAGGTGTCCACCCATTTCAGTGGACTATCAGGGGGAGAAGTGGATTTGGCTTCCTGATCTATGGTGAATAAAGTAGATTTCGACCAATTAACCCGAAGGCCCGTTACATCAGAAAACGTGTCAAGGACTGATAATGCACCTTGTAGGGACGAGCCAACGTCAGCAAGAAAAAGGACCATTTCGTCCGTGTACAGGGCTACCCTCTCTTCCAGCAAGCCAATACACAGCACTTTAATGTGGGGCGATGTACGTAGGGCTTCGGCAACTGGCTCAATGGCTATGGCAAACAAAGCCGGTGAAAGAGGGCAGCCCTGCCTAGTTCCCCTGAACAATTTGAAGGGAGATGATAATTTAGAATCCAGGCGTATTGAAGATGTGGGACACTTGTATATCACCTGCAACCATGAAATAAATTGTAATGGGAAGCCCATTCTGCGCAGTGTCTCCCATAAAAAGGGCCATTCAACAGTGTCGAAAGCCTTTTCTATGTCTAGTAGGGCTATAGCCCTTGTCCCAGAATTGTGATGTTGGGCGTGGATGTTAGTGAAGAGTCTCCTAAGATTTACATCTGTGGATCTTTTGGGCATGAATCCTGTTTGGTCAGGATCAATCACTGAGGGCAACAAGGGGTATAGGCGGGAGGCTAACAATTTAGTTAAAATTTTAAGATCATTGTTTAATAGTGCAATCGGTCTATAGGATGCACATAACTCTGGGTCCTTGGGGGCCTTATGTATCAAGGTAAGGTAGGCCTGGTGCATAGATGGAGGTAAATCACCTTTGGACAGACATACAGTATACAGCTGGGCCAGTATGGGCGCCAAGAGGTCGCTGTGTGTTCGATAGAAATCTATGGGAAGTCCGTCCGGCCCTGGTGCCTTACCGGTGGGGAAGGACCGGATGACATTTAAAACTTCCAAATCCGTAAACGGCTTGACCAGTGACTCCCTCTCATCATCCGAGAGCCATCCTAGTGCCAGCGGATCCAAAAGATCTTGCAGTGACTCAGGCTGGAAATCGGAAGGAAGAGTGGACATCCTTTATAAAACATTAACTAAGGGGGTGAGGGGCGAAATCACACCCAATACCCACCTATGTGAGTTGCATCATCCTCCTCCTCCTCCTGCCACACCTCCAACACCACAGACACAGCCTGGAAGGAAGAGTTGAAGGAAGACAAGAAAGTGATGGCCTGGGTTCAGTCTGGTCTGACAAAAGATGCAGGCTCTTGTATGACCACAGCCTGGGGACAAAACATGTCATCTGCAGCTGTTCATGATCTCTTGGACTTTTGGACCAGATTGTACTCCCTTATATACAGTGGGGCAAAAAAGTATTTAGTCAACCACCAATTGTGCAAGTTCTCCCACTTAAAAAGATGAGAGAGGCCTGTAATTGTCATCATAGGTATACCTCAACTATGAGAGACAAAATGTGGAAACAAATCCAGACAATCACATTGTCTGATTTTTGAAAGAATGTATTTGCAAATTATGGTGGAAAATAAGTATTTGGTCAATATCAAAAGTTCATCTCAATACTTTGTTATATATCCTTTGTTGGCAATGACAGAGGTCAAACGTTTTCTGTAAGTCTTCACAAGGTTGTCACACACTGTTGCTGGTATGTTGGCCCATTCCTCCATGCAGATCTCCTCTAGAGCAGTGATGTTTTGGGGCTGTCGCTGGGCAACACGGACTTTCAACTCCCTCCAAAGGTTTTCTATGGGGTTGAGATCTGGAGACTGGCTAGGCCACTCCAGGACCTTGAAATGCTTCTTACGAAGCCACTCCTTCACTGCCCGGGCGGTGTGTTTGGGATCATTGTCATGCTGAAAGACCCAGCCACGTTTCATCTTCAATGCCCTTGCTGATGGGAGGAGGTTTGCACTCAAAATCTCCTCATACATGGCCCCATTCATTCTTTCATGTACACGGATCAGTTGCCCTGTTCCTTTTGCAGAGAAACAGCCCCAAAGCATGATGTTGCCACCCCCATGCTTCACAGTAGGTATGGTGTTCTTTGGTTGCAACTCAGAATTCTCTCACCTCCAAACTCGATGAGTTGTGTTTCTACCAAACAGTTCTACTTTGGTTTCATCTGACCATATGACATTCTCCCAATCCCCTTCTGGATAATCCAAATGCTCTCTAGAAAACCTCAGATGGGCCCGGACATGTACTGGCTTAAGCAGGGGGACACATCTGGCACTGCAGGATCTGAGTCCCTGGCGGCGTAGTGTGTTACTGATGGTAGCATTTGTTACGTTGGTCCCAGCTCTCTGCAGGTCATTCACCAGGTCCCCCCCCCGTGTGGTTCTGGGATTTTTGCTCACCGTTCTTGTGATCATTTTGACCCCACGGGGTGAGATCTCGCGCGGAGCCCCAGATCGAGAGAGATTATCAGTGGTCTTGTATGTCTGCCATTTTCTAATTATTGCTCCCACAGTTGATTCCTTCACACCAAGCTGCTTGCCTATTGCAGATTCAGTCTTCCCAGCCTGGTGCAGGTCTACAATTTTGTTTCTGGTGTCCTTCGACAGCTCTTTTGTCTTCACCATAGTGGAGTTTGGAGTGTGACTGTTTGAGGTTGTGGACAGGTGTCTTTTATACTGATAACAAGTTCAAACAGGTGCCATTAATACAGGTAATGAGTGGAGGACAGAGGAGCCTCTTAAAGAAGAAGATACAGGTCTTTGAGAGCCAGAAATCTTGCTTGTTTGTAGGTGACCAAATACTTATTTTCCACCATAATTTGCAAATAAATTCTTTCAAAAATCAGACAATGTGATTGTCTGGATTTGTTTCCACATTTTGTCTCTCATAGTTGAGGTATACCTATGATGACAATTACAGGCCTCTCTCATCTTTTTAAGTGGGAGATCTTGCACAATTGGTGGCTGACTAAATACTTTTTTTGCCCCACTGTATGGACTCCTCAGGCCACCAATTTTGCAGTAAAATAATTGATGTGTGCCCTGGTGACCAAAGTTTTCGCCAATTTCTGCTGTTTCTCTAGCGTTGCCTCCATCTTTCTTTGGCTATGACCCCTTAATACATTTTTGGTTTGTTTTATTATACTCGCCTATGTGTGTTTTCCTTCAAAAAAAGACAGTTTGTTTGCGAGGAGGCACGTACATTTAGAAAATACAATGTGAAATTAACAAGAGACACCAACACCAAGCAACCTCCTTGAGATTAAATAATACAAGACAATAATCGTGTTGTGGTAACTTGACACACAAAACACACCCAAAACTATTCTGGAGTTAAAAAAAAAGATAAACAAAAAATAACGAGATCAGGATTTCAAAAAATAAAAACAAAAAAACAAAATCTAAAAACATCAAAAAATGTAATTCTTTTCAGGAGATGTGACAAATAAAAATATTATATTCATGAAATCACGATAAATAATAAAGAAAGAAGTTTGTGAGAACTCTGTGTAAATATGAGCAGCAAAACAACTTCATTCTTCTAGCATTATAAAGAAGAAGAGAGTGCATTGCATTAAACAATTTAAAACATTGCATCGTGATGAAAGTGCTATATCCATTACGAACGCTAATTTTACCAGACCGAGCAGTTCCGTCTCGGAATTTATTCTGCGCATGCGTGGCACTTTGTGCGTTGGAATTTTCCACCCACGGTCGGAATTGATGCGAACGGATTTTGTTGTCGGAAAAATTTATAGCCTGCTCTCAAACTTTGTGTGTCAGAAATTCCGATAGAAAAAGTCCGATGGACCCCACACACGGTCGGAATTTCCGACAACAAGCTCCAATAATTCTACATCTCCTCTGTAACTATAAACTGGTAACCATTAAACATTTTTAAAGCATCGCCTATGGGGATTTTTAAGTACCGTAGTTTGTTGCCATTCCATGAGTGCATGCAATTTTAAAGTGTGACATGTTCTGTATCTATTTACTCGGTGTAACATCATTTTTCACATTATACATAAAAATTGGGCTAACTTTACTGTTTAGTTTTTCTTTTATTTCAGTGAAGTGTCGTTTTTCCAAAAACATTGCGATTAAAAGACCGCTGTGCAAATACCGTGCAACATCAAATATTGCCACAACCGCCATGTTATTCTCTGGGGTCTTTGCTAAAAAAATAAGAGAAAATTGAGTACTGTCCGTGATACTTTTTTTATTTGCACTAACATACAATTTTTCAGGACAAGCTTTCGGGGTATGTCCCCTTCTTCAAGGTCCAAGCAGTACTGATTCACAAATTTTTAAGCAGAATGTTAAAGAAGAAGAAGAAAAAAAAAAGAGAAAATTCTGCTTAAAAATTTGTGAATCAGTACTGCTTGGACCTTGAAGAAGGGGACATCCCCCGAAAGCTTGTCCTGAAAAATTGTATGTTAGTGCAAATAAAAAAAGTATCACGGACAGTACTCAATTTTCTCTGTCACAATTGCACTAATACGGCTACAATCAAATCTAAAAAAATAAATAATGTTTGGGAGTTCTAAGTAATTTTCTAGCAAAAAATACTGATTTTAACTTGTAAACAAGAAGTGTCATAAATAGGCTTGGTCTTGAAGTGGTTAATGCCATAGAGTGTAAAAAGTCACATCAAAGTCGGATTTCAAATTTGCACTGAAAGTTACTGTGTCTTTGGAGTTGGGCTAGTGTAAACCGAGCCTTACAGATTATACAGAGAGAGTGCTTCTTTTCTTACCACCAGAGATCTTCTGTCAATGTGACAGCCGCCTGCTCTGTATCAGGAGCGCTGACAGTATTCCTGATAAGCGAAGTGCAGCATAGCAGATTAACAATCAGACAATGGAGCTCTGATGATTACTCAAGAACAATATTTCTCAACTCCAGTCCTCAAGTACCCCCAACAGGTCATGTTTTCAGGATTTCCATTATTTTGCACAGGTGATTTGATCAGTTTCACTGCCTTAGTAATTACCACAGCCGTTTCATCTCAGGGATATCCTGAAAACATGACCTGTTGGGGGTACTTGAGGACTGGAGTTGAGAAACATTGCTCTAGAAGAACCGCTCTTCCTGTGTAATCTGAAGGGCTGGGCTGTCATTGTGACAGCTGAGACCTACTTTTCATTAATTTATGAAAGAAAGCTGCTGTTGTAGCCGTCGTTTTTTAATTACTGTTATGCAATGGGGGGAATACACTTTGGCATCTTCACCTTGATTGCCAGAAAGCCATGCCCAGATACTGATCTCCACAAGTGAGTTAGATGGTAGGCGGAGACCATGATTAGCTGACAATCATCGAATGTGTATGGGTACTCTGCTATTAACATATTTCTTACAACAGGACCTGTCAGCCTTTTGCCTGAGATCAAGTGTAGTATCTGTTCTTATAAGTGATCCAGTGGAAGCGCTGTGCTACTATCCTGACCTGACCAAGGTTGGGGTGGCGGCTATGCAAATCTGCTAGAGTGATAGTTACCTGGAAGGTTAGTATCAGCAGGAATTAAAACCAGAGCGCCCAAGTGTAATTGGGGCTGGGAGTAAATTCTCCCGGGAAAGCTGGAAGGGTCCATTACCTACTGGTTTGAGTGGGCTACCTTGTCTTGCCATGGGCTGGGAAGGCAGAGGCTCAGCAGTGTCTGTGCCCCCTGGGAGTGGTTTACCTAGGGGTGCTCTTAGTATAACTTGGGTGTGGAACCCCACAGTGTGAAAAAGCACATGGTCACAATCACCAAATGCTTTTCTTTCTGCACTGCGCCTTTTAGGGCCTGGCCTTTGGCTAAGTCTGGGGGCAATTTTAGCTTACCAGGCCTCAGGGCCTAGGCCACTGCACAATTTGGCACGGCCACTTTTTTATTTTTACTGTTTATTTTTCTCCCACGTTTGTCACCTTCACTTTTGTGTATGTTTTTTACGGATGAAGGGTGTGAGTCCTCTGGCTTACCCTGACATCTAGGGAAAGGATGTGTGACACTCAGATACCTTCTTCCCCTGCCTTTGGGGGGTCTCTCTTCTGGAGAGCTCTCCTGACAGGCTTCAGGTGTCCCAGAAGATCGGCTAGGCAGATCATGTAAATCTATGTCCCCGTCAGGTGCCTTGCACCCCGGGGGGCCAGGTTAGAAGTCCTACCCCTTCAGGGGGTGGACTAAAGCACACCCTTAAGTTCACTTTTTTGTGTGTGTTCACATGCATGTTTTTTGTACACTTACGGGTTTTTTTAATTTTAGGTTTTTGCACCACCGCGTACTTAAAAAAAAAAAAAAAACCTGTTCTACAACTGAACTTAATCGCTCTGCAAAATGCAGCTCTTGCATGCTACATTTTGACTGTATTGGTCTGCATTTCAAATTAATTTAATTAAATTCCTAACACAATACAGTGCCCACATCACCCTTGAAACACAATATGCAATAAAACATACTTAATGGTGTGAAGCAAGGGCAGTGGTGGGCATACATGAGTTTGAAGATCTCTTGAGAACACCAGATCACATGCTGAGATTGATAGAATGTTCCTGCACTTTATAAGCATTGCATTTGCTGCACTTTATAAGCATTGCACTTAATAAATGTATTGGGAGTAATTCAATTTTATTTAAAGCAGCAGTATAGCTGCAGTAAGGCCAGTCCTCTTCTTTATATTCGATCCCTAAGTGCATTGTACATGTTGTTAAATATACTCATTTCCTAATATTCTACTTCTTTAAGACACAAAAAAAGAATTTGCAATATTTGATGAATCAAGTGACAGTTTGCCACCACTCTTAAAATCTTGGCAATTCAGGTCCTAGCCATGCTGCTTTTCTGCAAATCTGAGCCCTGGTATAACAGATACAAATCTAAGGTCAAAGTGCCTTTAAAATCTATCATTCATGTGCGATGAACCTATTAAAATATCTCTGCTTTTAGTTCACTTTCCTTCAAGAAGGCAACGTCCTCTCAGAGTAGTAAATTATGTGCATTTTTTCCAACTACATTATTCAAATCCCTGACATCAGACATATCATTGCCATTAGTTAATGCCTTCAGATACTGAAACAAGTCATAAAAGTTGCATTATTCTTTGAAAATAGCATTTAGCTTCAATTTCTTTACTGAAGATAATTTGCAACTTTACCCTTATATAATAGAATAACTCTTCAAACTATGATATTCTATTTAATGATTAGTTTTAGATTATACTTCTTTGTACTTTACCCTGAAAATCAACATTGACCTTGAGGACAATGTGTTTTTTCCTGTTCGGTGAAACAGGATCTATGGGATCTAATGGGAATATCTGCACTGGAAGGTGAACTGGCAAAAAGAGGGGCCAGGAAAGATGAATATCATATCTGCTGTCTTAGTCCTGATAATGCCCTCTTACATAGGTACTGCAAAGGTTGACCACGAAGGTCAACCTGGCTTCAGACAGCTCTCTGGGGCAGAGTTAAGATGTCTAGAGAAACAACTGTAAATTATAAAGCATAACCAGTTAGGTTATAGTAAGATGGGCTGAAAGAGACCATAAACCCTCAACTGAACCAATGTGAAGAGACACAGAATCTCCTTAAAATAGAAGGTATCTTCAAGTTCCACTTCCATCACAAATCCAATTGATAAGGAATGTTTTCCTTACTTTCTTATTTTAAGATCGTATGCAACCCCTTCAAAATCTTACCTTTATGCTCCTGTACTACCTGTGCATGCAAAACTGCTGGCTTGTTCCTCAAAATAATGGACTTGCCTTACTACTTACAAGTACTGCACCACTGAGAACATTGCAGAACACCCGCCACTGATTAATCTTGAAAGTGGCCATTACAAATGCCTGAAAACATATGATGTTACAGATTTGTCAGAGTGTACAGAGTGTACAGTGGTTGTGGTTTTTATTTATCCAGGTCATGATACAGATAGTAATATTCATTAGGGATGAGTGGAGAGATTTAAGAGAAATTGATTACACTGCAATATTATGGCGATATTTTGCTGAAGCCAAAACTACTTATGTGAAATTTGCCAGAAAAAAAATGATCTCCTCTTTTTTTGTCATTATTTACAATGTGTGCATTTTTTTTTTAGGGTATTTTAGTGTATTGCATTTATTGATCTATAGTTGTGTTTTTTCTGCTTTTGTGGTCAATTGGCTTGTTATTTGTTTTATTTGGCAAAATAACTGTTCTGGGATAGTTGAAAGAAGCTTCTGTAACCTTCAGCAGTCACTTTATGTTCCCTGCATTGTAGAAAACACTTTCATTTTGCCTTCCACCTTAACCATTTAACCATTTAGGTGGTTGATGGCATTTCACGAAAATAGTGACGTTTTGCCAAAACCTTTAAATTTTTGTCAAAATTTCTGGCTAATTAAAATTCTCCTATTTTCTTATCCCTATTAGTCACATTTAACTGGACTTATTCTGTAATGTTGAAGATGTTTCACCACTCATCCAAGTGGCTTTCTCTGTTGAGATGAGTGTCTGGAACATATCCCCACAAAGCAACAAGCAACTTCTCATTGGAATGTAAAAATTCTATCTTTCCACCATAGGATTCCGTAGAACAGAAAAAAAATTGAAACTAGTTTAGCTGGTTAGTGATTACTTTTAGTAAGGGCGCTGGTCACTCAGGGCGTTATTCACTAATACTGGAAAGTGCAAAATCTGGTGCAACTCTGCACAAAAACCAATAAGCTTCCAGATTTTATTGTTAAAGCTTAAAGGGTAACTCCACTTTCGTGGGGGGAAAAAATAGTAGATAAAGAAAAAAATAATATAGCATGTACAATTGCGATACAAATCATATTGTAATTGAATGTTATTAAAAATTACCTTCCCATTTCAATCTGCAGCCGCTGTAATTTTCTATAAATGCAATGCAATATGGCTACATGAAGTTGTTCTGTACTGACCATTCCCCAGAAACATCATTTCCTGCTTGTGTGATTGGCTCACCAATTTTCCCAGAAGTCTGCCTAAGATACACGTCAGGTTTTTAGGCATCCCTTGCAACAAAAAATGTCATTTTTGGTGAGATACTTCCAATAGAAACACATCTAAAGGGATGCAGGCCCAGCAGCTTTCCTCATTAGTGCTCTGTAGCTGCCACAGCTGACTGATAATTATGAAACCACTCTTATTAGACCTACTCAGCACAGAGGCACAGACAAGCATGCATGGGTTTCTTCAGACTAACAAAAGGTAGGAATCTGCAACAAAGGTTATTATCCTTGAAATGTACATAGATCACCTAGGGGGGAATGTTTTTTTCTCAACAAAAGTGGAGTTAGGCTTTATCTGAACAATCTGAAGTTAGAAGCTGATTGGCTACCATGCACAGCTGCACCAAATTCAGATTGCACCAGTTTTAGTAAATTCCCCCCTCACTTTCAAGTCCAGTGGCAGTCCCCTTCCAGGTTGAATGAAACCCAATGTGAGACTATGGTGTAAAGCCTCTGCCTTATAACCCTTATACCCCCGGCTCGCAGGAGAATGCTATGCTATTTCATTACGCTCTCTGCAGCATTTAGGATCCACTCACAGCCAAAGAGGGTGAAGATTACCTGTAATGTTACCAGACAAGAACAAAGATACCTGGAAAAAAAGGTAGTAATAAAGATTTTTTATAGGTGTGGTGTTGCTCCAACTGAGGGTAGGTGCAAATGAAGGAAGTAGTACCTGAGCCAAGAGTTGGGCGTTAGCTTTTCTGCCAAATTTCATACTGTAAAGTTTTAACAAATATAATAATCTTTGAAAAAATTTTCAATTTCCTATATCGTTCCCTTTTGTTTATACAGGCTGAACAGCTACATACAGACTTTAACAATTTGCCTACCATGTTAGATCTGGGTGCCAAAGATTTTTCTGTAGAAAAGTCGTGTTACAACATAGATATGTGTCCAAGAGGGAACAGGGAGCCTTAGCAGACATCATCTGTGGCAATCTTTTCTAGGAGAAATTTCCAACCTGGCTAAGTAACTTTCCATTAGAAGTAAAAACATGGACAAATTGATGTCTGCCAAGGTTGGATTCGCCTACCAGTCTGGCTGCAAAAGGAGTAAACCAGATGCTCTTAGGCATGTTTCACACCTATGCTTTTTTTGTGCATTTTTGGTTTTGCAGAAACACACTACAGTACATTTCCTATGGATGTAGTTCACATCTGTGCATTTTATGGAAAGGGCCAGGGACTTTTTCCTGGTTTTTGGTTCCATAGACTTCAATGGATCAAAAACGTGTATTGAAAAACGCAAAATGCACCAGGAATATGCAAACTGTATTCTGCATAGGTGTGAACCAGGCCTTACAATACAAACAGTTATTTTTTCAGCCAAAAATAATAAACTTTGACCCATAGGACCATCATCCTATGTAAAGATGATCTGATACATATCGTACATACAGTATGTGGTTTGAAAGGATTGAAGTTTCATACACCACTTGTTTCTATGTTATGCTGTAGTACTATGGATGAAAGGATGTGTCAGACTAGCCATTTTCACACAGATATAGTACTGGTCTTTAAATCACACACACATTCCCTATTCACTTACATAGTGATTTAGAAAAACAGGTAATATATTTCTGCCTTGTGCATCACTCAATACTCATGTCCTGATAGAATCGTTATTGTTTAAACAAACCTAAAGTGGAGGGACAACACAAATAAATGTGTCATTTATAGCACTCCACCAAGACATAGAACCTTAAAGTAGCTGCTTTGCCGAGATGTAAGAGTCACCCGTACATTGAGGTATAGTGACTTCTTGGCATGCTTGGATGGAAGCCATATATTAATCCAACCCAGTTTTGAGAGGCAGTGTCATCCATTTTGCTTTCAGCAGAAAACTTGTAAAGAATTTCAACAAACCTATGGATTGAATTAACTAATATGCACACATAAATAACAATTTTATTGGCACTCCTCTTGATGAATATTGCGTATAATGTCCCTTAATGCATCAGGGGAATTAATTATGCAGAAATGTTTAGACAAGATGTTTTATGGTTGAAATGACATCTTGTTGACTTCCTTGCAGTTTAATACTTACATTTTATGTTGCTTAGGCTCCATTTAAACCCGAAGATCATTTTCCTTCCCAAATGCCTCCAGTAATTTAATTTTTTTTAATGTTTTCACCATGTGCACATTACTTGATAAATAAATGTAAATTTGGGATGAAAATAGATATTTTGCCATAAGTAAAACACAATAATACTAATCCTTTATCTAAGGCTGAAATACTAAAATGGCAAGCTAAACTGGCATTATTTCATGAGTCTTTTATTTTTATTTACTGGAAATGTGTACATAATGTTTAGTGCAGGTGTATATTCTTAACTCTATATCGGGGGTCGGCAACCCGTAGATCATGGCCAAATGACTGGTAGATCGCAGTCTGGGCTTGTTAACCTATCATCCCAAAGCATCAAAGTGCAATGCAGAGGGAGTACTTGAAATGTTGAAGCTGTAGTGGGGAGCAAGAGCTGCATAAGCCGATGCCTCCTCTGTAGTGCTGGATCCTGTCCCATGCGGAGTGATACCAACTGCATTCCACCTCTTATCCCAGCTAGTGGTCTCCAGAGCAGTGTTGAAATTTACTGAAATTGAAGTGAAATTTACTGACAGGATGCCAAAATTTACAAACAGCATTACTTTTTTTTTTTTATTGCCAAAAAACATGAAATTTACTGACAGAGCCACTTTTTTTTACTGCCACTGCAAAAAAGTACCCAAAATGGCCGTTTTCAGTGCTAAACAGTGCAAGTATCAACATTTAAGCTATAAACATGTAGCTAAAGCTATTAGCAATTTGTTTAAGTTAATCAAAAGCAAAAACCATATTTCCCCATTTACATGAAGGTCAGGTTAATATAACCTAGCCAGCACAGAGTTCCTCCATATATCAGAGTCTGCAGGACTCTGATACAGTGCAAGGGAACTCTGACGTAAAGGGGAACGCTGCAGATCATGAACTAAGGGGGAACTCTGATGTAAGAGGGGGCTCTGGTGACCAGAGACCACCTTATATAACACACATTGCTAGCGCGGCCGTGTTAGAGATAAAGCGCCGCTAGTTTTAGCGGCGCTTTACTGTCATTTTAGCAGCGCTTTTTGGCCACTAGCCGGGCACTTTTAAACCCCGCTAGCGGCCGAAGAAAGGGTTAATAGCGCCTGAAAAGCGCCGCTGCCGAAGTGCTTTGCAGGCGCTTCGGCAGAAGTGCCCATTACTTCCAATGGGCAGGGGCGGTGGATGAGCGGTGCATACACTGCTCCCCCACCGCACCTAAGACGCTGCTTGCTTTTTCTAACGTCCTGCAAGAGCACTGCTTGCAGGGGAGGCATTTTTTCAGGCACTTTACAGGCGCTATTTTTAGCCCAAAAGCACCTGAAAAACACCTCAGTGTGAAAAGGGTCTAAGATTCCACTACATTCCTCTTTACATCAGAGTTCCCACTTACATCAGGGTCTGCAGCATTGCCCCTTACTTCAGAGTTCACCTTTACATCACTGTAAGGGGGAATCCTGCAGACTCTGATGTAAAGGGAAAGCCCAGGAACTTTGGGAATGCGGGAGAGACTCTGGTGAGCAGAGATCACCTTCCACAGAAAGAATACACTAAGGTAAGGAGGGGTTACTGATTTAAGGGGGAAACCTTTATATCAGTGCCCCCTTACATTTTTGTATTCACCCCCCCTTACATCACTGACCCCCCCTCAGACTGGCCTGACGCCGCTGTCACTGATCTCCTCTCAGGTGCACCGTGCAGGGCTCAGTCAGTCAGCTCCAGCTTGTTGGCTTTGGTTTTACCCTATAGTCTCCTCTCCACAGTCTCCCCCACGTCTGACTCCTTCCGTGACCCCATCCTGGCAGCACTCCCACTCTTGACTCCTCTCCAGACTCCCCCTTTAGAGACTGCAGACATGATAAAAGACAAGAGATGGTCAGAGGTTGTGGACATGATATAAGAGATGGTTAGAGGCTGCGGACATGGTACAGAAGATGGTTAGAGGCTGCGGACATGATACAGGAGATTAAGGTTAAAAAATGTGCGCATAAAGTTTCGATGAGCTGCCAACCTAGCACTAGACATAGTGTACACAGAAAATAAAACATTAGTATGGCGATCCACTATGTGAACATTGACAAATATACAAAGATGAACTAAGAAAGTCCAATGGGTGAATTAAAATTGTGATCAATGATCAAAAAGAAATATTCCAAAATTGACCAAAATTCTTAAATAAACCCCAAAATTCGTGGAAAAATCAAGTCCTGTGCATGAAAAAGTTATTTTACACTTCTCACGGTGATGTCAGACTTGATCGTGTAAGTGCACACAGAAAGTAAGGTTGGCACGCTTACCAGAAATGGTGGACTCGTATACCGTATGGCATAGGAGTCAATCAGGCATTAATGAGGGAAAACCTCAATGGATCTCAGCAGATGGAGTCAGTGATCAGAAGTTGTGCCCGATCTGGTAGTAGAAGAGAGCTTCCAACATCAAACAGTGACCTCCATAGGGTTTAATGACCGCATCCAAAATCATAATGATGATCCATGTTGTAAGGCTCCCAGGCTGACCTGTGGTCTTGCAACATGGATCAACATTATGATTTTGGATGCGGATCATTATACCCTATAGAGTTCGCTGTTTGATGTTGGAACCTCTCTTCTACTACCAGATGGGGCGCAACTTCTGATCACTGACTACATCTGTTGAGTTCCCTCAAGGTTTTCCCTCATGAATGCCTGATTGACTCCTATGCCGTACGGTATACGAGTCCACCATTTCTGGTAAGAGTGCCAACCTTGCTTTCTGTCTGCACTTACATAATCAAGTCTGACATCACCGTGAGAAGTGTAAAAGAACTTTTCCATGTACAGAACTTGATTTTTTCACAATTTTTTCTTTTTTAAGGAATTTTGGTCAATTTTGGAATATTTCTTTTTGATTATTGCTCATTTAGCAAAATTTTTTTTCACCCATTGGACTTTCTTAGCTCATCTCTATATATTTGTCATTGTTCACTTGGTGGAGTGCCACATTATTGTTTTATGATACAGGAGATGTCAGAGGCTACGGACATATTACAGGAGATGTTAGAGACTACGGACATGGTATTGGAGATGTCAGAGGCTGCGAACATGGCATAGGAGATGTCAGAGGCAGCAGACATGGTACAGGAGGTGGTCATAGGCTGTGTGGACATGGTACAGGAGATATCAGAGGCTGTGGACATGGTACAGGAGATGTCAGAGGCTGTGGACATGGTATAGGAGATGTCAGAGGCTGCAGACATGGTATAGGAGATGTCAGAGGCTGGGGACATGGTACAGGAGGTGGTCATAGGCTGTGTGGACATGGTATAGGAGATGTCAGAGGCTGCAAACATGGTATAGGAGATGTCAGTGGCTGCGGACATGGTATAGGAGATTTATGTATTTGTTTCAACCCGGGTAACCACATAGCATCCAGCACCTCATCCCAAAGAGTCAAATATATTGAAAGAAGGTTGGGGTGGGATTATAACAGTACCAACGGATAATAATAGAAACACAGAGTAATTAAAACTTCACATTTATTGTAGACATCATTAAAATATGATCAAGTAAAATCATTCATTGAACATCTCCATTTTGGTGGTCAAACAAGTGAGATTCTGGTTATATGGTGGCTAAGGGTTCACGTGTTATCCCAACATGTTTCGCCAGTGTTGGCTTCAGCAGGGTATTTAAGAACCACCGGAAAACATGTAAAACTATACAGAAAAATATAAGAGTACAATATCAAAAAATATAAATATATATGGATATATACATAAAGACATGAATACAAAAAGTATGTACATCATTTGCCATTGTCCACCTATCCCAAAGCTTACCCAAAATATAAAAATGTAAGTATAGGAGATGTCAGAGGCTGCAGACATTTTATAGGAGATGTCAGAGGCTGCGGACATGGTACAGGAGGTGGTCATAGGCTGTGCAGACATGAAACAGGAGATGTCTGGGGCTACGAACATGGTATAGGAGATGTCAGAGGCTGCGGACATGGTATAGGAGATGTCAGAGGCTGCGGACATGGTACAGGAGATATCAGAGGCTGCAGACATGGTATAGGAGATGTCGGAGGCTGCGGACATGGTACAGGAGGTGGTCATAGGCTGTGCAAACATGGTAAAGGAGATGTCAGAGGCTGCAAACATGGTATAGGAGATGTCAGAGGCTGCTGACATGGTATAAGAGATGTCAGAGGCTGTGGACGTGGTATAGATGTCAGAGGCTGCGGACATGGTACAAGAGGTGGTCATAGGCTGTGCGGACATGATATATGAGATGTCAGAGGCTGCGGACATTGTATAGGAGATGTCAGAGGCTGCGGACATGGTACAAGAGGTGGTCATAGGCTGTGCAGGCATGATACAGGAGATTTCAGTATGTCCATAACATGGTTGCTGACATGGTATAGGAGATGTCAGAGGCTGCTGACATGGTATAAGAGATGTCAGAGGCTGCAGACATGGTACAAGAGGTGGCCATAGGCTGTGCAGACATGGTATAGGAGATGTCAGAGGCTGTGGACATGGTATAGGAGATGTCAGAGGCTGCGGACATGGTACAGGAGATGTCAGAGGATGTGCATATGGTACAGGAGGTGGTCATAGGCTGTGCTAACATGGTATAGGAGATGTCAGAGGCTGCGGACATGGTATAGGAGATGTCAGTGGCTGCGGACATGGAATTGGAGATGTCAGAGGCTGCAGACATGGTATAGGAGATGTCAGAGGCTGGGGACATGGTATAGGAGATGTCAGAGGCTGCGGACATGGTATAGGAGATGTCAGAGGCTGGGGACATGGTACAGGAGGTGGTCATAGGCTGTGTGGACATGGTATAGGAGATGTCAGAGGCTGCAAACATGGTATAGGAGATGCCAGTGGCTGTGGACATGGAATAGGAGATGTCAGAGGCTGCAGACATGATACGGGAGGTGGTCATAGGCTGTGTGGACATGATACAGGAGATGTCAGAGGCTGTGGACATGGTATAGGAGATGTCAGATGCTGCGGACATGGTACAAGAGATGTCAGAGGCTGTGGATATGGTACAGGAGGTGGTCATAGGTTGTGCGGAAATGGTATAGGAGATGTCAGGGGCTGTGGACATGGTACAGGAGGTGGCAATAGGTTGTGCAGACATGATACAGGAGATGTCAGAGGCTACGGACATGGTATAGTAGATGTCCGAGGTTGCGGACATGGTACAGGAGATGTCAGTGGCTGCGGACATGGAATAGGAGATGTTAGAGGCTGCGGACATGATACAGGAGGTGGTCATAGGATGTTCGGACATGGTACAGGAGATGTTAGAGGCTACAGACATGGTATAGGAGATGTCAGAGGCTGCGGACATGGCATAGGAGATGTCAGAGGCAGCAGACATGGTATAGGAGGTGGTCATAGGCTGTGCGGACATGGTACAGGAGATGTCAGAGGCTGTGGACATGGTATAGGAGATGTCAGGGGCTGCGGACATGTTACAGGAGGTGGTCATAGGCTGTGTGGACATAGTATAGGAGATGTCAGAGGCTGCAGATATGGTATAGGAGATGTCAGAGGCTGTGGACATGGTATAGGAGATATCAGAGGTTTCGGACATGGTACAGATGTCAGAGGCTGCGGACATAGTATAGGAGATGTCAGGGGCTTGCGGACATGTTACAGGAGGTGGTCATAGGCTGTGTGGACATGATATAGGAGATTTCAGAGGCTGCAGACATGGTATAGGAGATGTCAGAGGCTGTGGACATGGTACAGGAGGTGGTCATAGGCTGTGTGGACATGGTATAGGAGATGTCAGAGGCTGCAGGCATGGTATAGGAGATGTCAGAGGCTGCGGACATGGTACAGGAGATGTCAGAGGCTGAGAACATGGTATAGGAGATGTCAGGGGCTGCGGACATGTTACAGGAGGTGGTCATAGGCTGTGCGGACATGATATAGGAGATGTCAGAGGCTGCGGACGTGGTATAGGAGATGTCAGAGGCTGTGGACATGGTACAGGAGGTGGTCATAGGCTGTGTGGACATGGTAAAGGAGATGTCAAAGGCTGCAGACATGGTATAGGAGATGTCAGAGGCTGTGGACATTGTATAGGAGATGTCAGAGGCTGCGGACATGGTATTGGAGATGTCAGAGGCTACAGACATGGTAGGTATAGGTGATGTCAGAGGCTGGGCACATGGTACAGGAGGTGGTCATAGGCTGTGCGGACATGGTAAAGGAGATGTAAGAGGCTGCAGACATGGTACAGGAGATGTCAGAGGCTTTGGGACATGAAACAGGAGATGTCAGAGGCTGTGGACATGGTACAGGAGAAGTCAGAGGCTGCGAACATGGTACAAGAGATGTCAGAGGCTGCAGACATGGTACAGGAGGTGGTCATAGGCTGTGTGGACATGATATAGGAGATGTCAGAGGCTACGGACATGGTATAGGAGATGTCAGAGGCTGTGGGCATGGTATAAGAGATGAATAAAAGAAAGAGGGCACACGGGCCTAGTGCATTATCTAACAAATATTTATTTAAAAATAGGTAACACAAAAATCTACTCACAAAAGGTGATAAAAGCATTCATCAAGCCACAACATGTGACTAGACGCTCCCAGATTGCCTGGAACTACCAGTGTGTGGGGAGAGGGGGAAACCTAGGCTGCTCCTGCTGGTTGACGCATTTCGAAGGAAGGTCCTTCTTCAGAGACTTCCTCTTCCTTTGAAACGCATCAGCCCGCACGAACCTAGGCTATTTTGCTAGTTCTGTTATCACCTTTGTTTGTGAGTAGATTTTATTGTTACCTAGTTTTAAATATATATTTGATGGATAATGCACTAGGCCAGTGCGCCCTCTTTCTTGTATTAATTTCTGCAGTGCTGTAAGGACAACCCCAGTCCTAGAGGGCAGCAAGTCTATTGAGGAATGTCCATACATGCATGGTGGGACAGTCATTATTAGGTCCATTCACGTATGTGCAGGAGTATTTCTGCTGATGGTATAAGAGATGTCAGAGGCTGCAGACATGGTATAGGAGGTGGTCATAGGCTGTGTGGACATGGCACAGTAGATTAACAGGAGGTGGTCAGAGGCTGCTGAGGGGTCTGGTCTTACCCAGCCGTGATGTGGAGAGCCACGTGCCACCATCAAGACCAAGACGAGTGCCTTACATTTAAAAATGGTGCTGCCAGGTGTCATTACGTCACTGTGCATGCGCCTGCCTGCCCGAAAATGGCTGAACTTGTACGGGCTTTCCCGAGCCTGGCAAGCTTCGGAACGGTGCATGCACAGTTGACATGTTAGCCCACAGCCATATTTTTTATGGGCGCCGCTGCCAATAATGGGGATTTATGGGCAGCCCTATCATAGGCTTAACGGGCAGGTATCAGCAGCAGGAAAGAAGAGACCTTCAGGTCAGTGTGAATCAATACACTGAGCATAATAGTATAGGGCTGCTTTCACACTGATGTGATGTGGTTTAACCACTCTGCGGGTGCAGTGCTCCTGCACCTTTCGTACAGCCGAATGCAACTACGGGCTCATTTACAAGTGCAGCAGGAACTGCTGCTTCTCTGAAAAGTGATCCGAGTGTGTTTGACAGGTGGTGGGGAGGCGATATGTTGCCTCCTTACCACCTGAATGAAACCCCTTGATTACCATACAATGCATGTGACTGCGACATGGTAGTATGACAGAGGTTTAAATTAAGTGTGAGGAGGTGACACTGTGCCAGGTGATCTTTACCTTCTCCTATGTTGTTCAAGTAGATCTCCACCTCTTTAACCACTTCCCGCCCGCCCTATAGCGGATTGACGTCCGGGAAGTGGTTCTGTTATCCTGACTGGACGTCATATGACGTCCAGCAGGATAACATGCCGCAGCGCGCCCCCGGGGGCGCGCATTGCGGCGATCGGTGGAGCGGTGTGTCAGTCTGACACACCGCTACACTGATCTTGGTAAAAAGCCTCCGGCGGAGGCTCTTTACCACATGATCAGCCGTGTCCAATCACGGCTGATCGCACTGTCAATAGGAAGAGCCGTTGATCGGCTCTTCCTAACTCGCGTCTGACAGACGCAAGTAGAGGAGAGCCCATTGGCGGCTCTCCTGGCAGGGGGGGTCTGCGCTGATTGTTTATCAGCGCAGCCCCCCCTCAGATCACCCCACTGGACTACCAGGGATGCCACTAGGACCACCAGGGAAGGGGCAACGTGGATGGCCAGGTATGTACCCCATGGCCATCCACATGTGCCCAATCTGTGCCAATCAGTGCCCACAAATGGGCACTGATTGGCACTATTATGTCCATGATCTGCCCAGCAATGCCCAGATCTGCCCAGCAATGCTTTTTTCAGTGCCACCTGTCATTGCCCATCTGTGCCAACTGTCATTGCCCATCGGTGCCACCTGTCAGTGCCCATCTGTGCCCATCTGTGCCCATCAGTGCCCACCTATCAGTGCCCATCAGTGCCACACATCAGTGCCACACATAAGTACCCATCAGTGCCACCCATATATACCAATCAATGCCACCTACGAGTGCCCATCAGTGCCGCCTATGTGTGCCCATCGGTGCCACCTATGAGTGCCCATCAGTGCCGCATACCAGTGCCACCTATCAGTGCCCATCAGTGCCACCTATCAGTGCCCATCAGTGCCGCCTATCAGTGCCCATCATCAGTGCCCATTAGTGCCACCTCATCAGTTCCACCTCATTGGTGCCACCTCATCGGTGCCCATCAGTGCCGCCGTATCAGTGCCCATCAGTGCAGCCATATCAGTGCCCATTATTGAAGGAGAAAGCGTACTTATTTACAAAAAAATTTAACAGAAACAAAGAAAAACTTTCGGTCTTTTTTTATTTGTTGCGCAAAAAATAAAAACCGCAGAGGTGATCAAATACCACCAAAAGAAAGCTCCATTTGTGGGAACAAAATGATAAAAAATTTGTTTGGGTACAGTGTAGCATGACCGCGCAATTGTCATTCAAATTGCAACAGCGCTGAAAGGTGAAAATTGGGCTGGGCGGGAAGGTGTCTAAGTGCCTGGTATTGAAGTGGTTAAGGTTGCCTACCCCTGCTCTATATGTTTGTATAGTACCAGCATATTCCACATCGGTTTACAGACTATAATTATACTGTAGGTATTAGTCAGATATAGATTACGCCAGAATGGTATTTAAGGAAAGGTAGCAGCTTTGCACCCCCCCCAACCCCCCCACCCCAATATGTCAGTTCACATTGATAAGGATTGTAGGCACAGGGAAGTCACCCCATGAGTACATCCTCCTCTGTAAAGTGACAGGCTGCAGGTGCATAACTTTGACCAATTGTTCTATCCCCCTATTTTACTGCGGGAACATAAAGGTTATAGGTGGGCCACTGGACACGCACCAGACCCTACCCTCCTTTTTAGGTTGCCTTGCTCGGATCACAGTGCTGGGCCTATTTTACAGACTCATTCTGGAGAATAACTGGGAATGGGCAGAAGTCTGGCTACGCTAATCAACAGTGCATCCAACTGTATTTTCTAAAGTAATCTATTTCAAAAGTACAGAGTCTTCAATATCACAGTTGCCTTTAGTTATCCCTAGACTATTTCAGTGTTAAATAGAAGCACTATCGTAGTCTCTTGTTGATCAGCCATGTTGTTGAACGCCAAGTCTCCAAAACATAGTTAAAGCCCATCTCCACTTTAATGCACCCCTTGTTCCTTGATGTGTGATCAGAATTCAGTACAGCAATACTGTAAGCCCAGGACAGTTTTGGGGGGTGGGGGGATTGGTACCGTTGTTCAAGACAGTTTGGGTTAATGAGGGTTGGATTAAGTTTAGCCATCATTCAACCTGGAAGAGGCGTGCTATCTTTTGATCTTAGATTTTCTAAGGGACACAGGTTCAGATGAGTATTTTGAACAAAAGCTGCATTTTTTTATTTTATGCTTGTAACAGGGTGTTAGGACATACTCGTTACCCAGCTTTGTTAAAAAGTGCTCTATTTATGGGAAAGAAAAGAAGTCTATTTGAGCACCCTAATACTTTAAAGCAGAACTAAAGTTCTTCTGCTATTCCCTGCGAGCAGGAAGGTTTTTATTGTAGAAGAGACATGTAAATATTATTATACAGGATTTATATAGCACCAACAGTTTACGCAGAGCTTTACAACATGAGGGCAGATAGTACAGTTACAATACAATTCAATACAGGAGGAATCAGAGAGCCCTATTCGTTAGAGATTACAATCTAGGAGTCTCTTCTACAATAAAATACACCTACCTGCGTGCTCTCAGCATTCCCAGGGATGTAAACTGAGCTGTGCAATCGCAGGTCAACTTACAGTGACCAGTCTAATCCCTGTTTGCCGCTTGTGATGCCATCTGGTTCCTTCAAATCTGGTCCAGGTTGTAAGTGTCTAGAGATACTACTCGCAATTGCTGGAGTATTGATAAGCCTTGTTTTAAAGCTCGTTCGTGAGTATATTTCTTGTTTTATTTTATGAATAAATTCTTTGGTAATGCGCAAGGTCAGTGCACCCTCCTGTTCTTTTTGTATGTTTTAATATTATCCTGTGCCAGCCAAAAACCATCACACAGAAGTAGATGCTGGTGCCAGAGAGGGACTGGGGACCGTTGGAGAAAAGATAAGTATAGCTGCCTTTAGATCCACTTTAAGGTGAAACTAAAGGGAGGATACTCACCTTCCCAATGCTCCATTGCTGACAGCAGCATCTTCTTCTGTTTGCTGGGTTTTGGCCATCTTCATTGACCAGTGCGGGATCATATTACTCCTGCACATGCTCAGGAGCTGGTCATTCCTACACACAGGATCAGCCCAGCTGCTGTAAGATGAACTGCGCATACGCAACTCACTTTGCAGTCTGGGGATCACTGTGAGCAGGTAGATAGTTATGTTTTATTGCAAAAGAGACATTGAATGTCACTTATGCAATAAAATGTCTACATGCTCACAGTGTAACATAACGGAACTTTAGTTCCGCATTAAGTAAGAGCAATAACTGTAATTTTTTATTGGGCTCTGTCTCTACTATAAAGAAAAGTTGACGTTTGTTACTGAAATAACTATTATGTATAATCTCTCTGAAGTACAGTTTAAGATTAATTTACCGGGACCCAAATGAACATCCTTTTGATTTGGGCTGAAGAAATGAAAAGACAGAATGATGCTTAAGATCAAAGTGGAGTCTATTCATGCAGGGAGGGTTGGCATGACTGGTGCCAGCTCTGTTCTAGAAAAAGGTAAAGTGAGTGCTGAATTTTACACTTGTGGGTTTTGCCTCTAGAGGAGCCTATGAACTACAGAGACTCATCATGGGGATGGACCTCCACTCTAGTGACTGTGTCTGTGTTACAAATGTGTTTCTGAGTCGCAAGAGTAGGACTTTGGCCACTTGCAACTAAGCAGAACCCTGTTGTGTTTCCCAATTCTTATACTAAGGGGAGTAGGCCTTCTACTTGGATTCATGCTGGACAATTTATTTTTTAAAACCTGCCATTTTGCTTTAAATTAAATTAGAGAGTTATAAAAATATTTTTATGGTGGCTAATAAAGGTTATTGTAAGTTTGTTTAACTGTTTGCCTGAATAAATTACACTTTCAAAAAAGTTTTTCACTTTAACACCATTCTAGCAGGAGATTTCAGCTCAAGACATACAATGTGTGTCTAAAAGGTTTGGAGAATGGTCTTATATATCAACGGCAACAAGGGCCAGGTGTGTGCACATGGCTATCCAGTACAAAATATATTACAGCGCACACATTCAAGAATGACATTTCCTGCAAGGCTAGTTAAAAACACCTGAACATATTCAAAAAATACGGGGGTTTGGTCACACTATATAGTCATATAGTGCTAAGCCCACTTACTGCGACAAAGTACCCCAAATTTGTGGGTCCTACTCTAGTAATAGAATGGAAGATCCTTTGTCTCAACCATGGGAGCTGAACTCCTCTTTGTGGGAGAACTGAAGGGGATACATCCTATGCACTGGTGGCCACTAAATCACTAAATAAGAGTTAATGAGGAGGGGAGGGGTGCTCCAGCCCAAAAAACCTGGTCAAGGTCTATTACAATATACAAAAACATATTATTGCATAGTGCATAGGATGTATTCCCTTCAGTTCTCCCACATAGAGGAGTTCAGCTCCCATGGTTGAGACAAAGGATCTTCCATTCTAGAGTAGGACCCACTAATTCGGGGTACTTTGTCACAGTAAGTGGGCTTAGCACTATATGACCATATAGTGTGACCAAACCCCTGTATTATTTGAATATGTTCAGGTGTTTTTAAATAGCCTTCCAGGAAATGTCATTCTTGAATGTGTGCGCTGTAATATATTTTGTACTGTTTGTAGGTCTTATAGCAGCACCATCTTGAATTTAAACGAATTGTAGGGTGTGCCCCCCAAATATGTTTTTGCACATGGCTATCCAGAGACATAACAAGAAGCTCCATATAGTGTGGAGTACATGTGACTATCAGGGTACACCCAACATAGTTAGTGTGAAAGATAGGGTCACATTGCAATGGAGCAATGAGTGAATGCCACATTCTGCAAGGGAGTTTTGAAACGTTTGCTATGACATATCTGCCATGTTCGGCCAGACTTGCACAGGACTGCACAGTCGATGTTGCTGCACGATAATGCGCCTTTGCACTGTGTGATTCACATGCACCAATTCTTGGCTTAGCACAGTGTACCTGTTCTGGTGCCTGCAGACTTCTTTCTGTTTCCTCACTTGAAGAGCATCATGAAAGGTGCACGTTTTGTGGATGTGGTGGCAATCCAAGAAAGTGCGACAGCGGTTCAGCGATTGATTCCTAAAGAGGTCTTTTCTGACAGTTTCTAGAAGCTTTATGAATGTTGTGTTGTGAAGGATAGTGATTATTTTCAAGGCCAATAAAGGTAATTTGTTTGTATCTTCTGTTTTGTTTGTATCGGACCGCAGATTTTTTCAAGCCAGGGACACAATGGTGCTCAGCTTTAAAAGCATCTGAAGGAATGTTCTTGTCACCCTAAACAAGCAATTATATTTTTTCTCTTTTACGTCTGAACTGCAGTATTATAGACTGAAAGGAAAAAACACCATTTTTCCTTCAAACACTTCAAATGACGAGGACCATAAATTAATAGGACATTATGCAAGATAATTCTGGAAGTAACCCAGAAGAAGATGGCCAGATCGCAAGTATGCATGAGGTGATATCATGATATAGGTGACCTAAGTTCAGCTAAATGAACCCACATTCACTTTCACACTGAGAGCGCAATGTAGACTCAAAAAATAGTAAATAGAGTCGGTCATGTAGATTTATGAGACTTCCCAGTTGTTTAAGTAATTTATATGATTATTATACTGCAGTGGGTAATATCGTAAAAGCATTTCAATTTCTGTATCAAAAATTTAAGTAGATTAAGGTGAAAAGAGATCAAGGGGCATTGACCTTTTCAATGTATAGCATGTCTTTAAGACTTACGGAATATACAGTGCAGGGCAGGCTCTGTGCGAAGGACTTTGTAAATTAGGAGATGCAGAACATGTAGACACAATGAGGTTGGTTTTCTAAAGATTTTAAATAGACTGTTTATTAGCAAGGGAATTTTCACTTTGAAGAGGAACTTTTGCTTTTGCTTAGCGAATGTATTTAAAATGTACTTTGTAAAGAATACCCAATCACATGCAAGGAAAATATTTTTTTTAAAAAACTATTTTTGCTTGCAGAAAGCCGAAAAGCCTTATTCAGCAACCAAAGCAAAGTGATAATTATTTTGGTGCAGGTTGAGATAGAAACAGTAGCAAGAGCCCGGTGGTAGTTTCCACTTCTCTTACTATGACACTTACATATGAAATAAGTGCATATTTTATACATTAGTATGAAATATGTATTAAATAATCAAAAAGTTACACTGGGATTTTGTAGCAGAATAAGCCTGAAACACATCCAATTTAATGAAAGCTACTGCTGCACCGTGTCCTTGTGTGAGGGATAACAAATAAATAGTGGCCAGTTGAAGCTAAAAATATAAATTAGACAAGGATAGATTAGGTAAATGTTACAGTTCTTGCATTAACAAGTTATAAATCGATCACAATCTTTCCTGTAAAGAAACACATTCAGGCCAGTAAGGAGAAAGAAAGGTGAATGAGGTATCAGTGGAAACATATGCGCTTATCCTATAAAACACTAAAAAACATAGTTTAAAGCGGAGTTCTGTTAAAGAAAAAAAAATTAAAAGTCAGCAGCTACAAATACTGCAGCTGCCGAATTTTAATAATCGGAAACTTACCTGTCCCAGGGTCCAGCAATGCGGGGGAGCGAAGCCCCGCTCGTCTCCCCCTCCTCTCTGTGGCGCCGACATTGTAAGTGTGGGCACCCAGCTGTGGCTTCACAGCCGGGCACCCACTGCGCATGTGCAAGCCGCACTGCGACTGGCTGGGCAATCATCTGGGACCTGTGACGTGTCCCAGATAATTGCCGAGAGGGAGGGGGAAGTGGTGATCTCCCTTCCGGTGCCACGGTGCGCCGGCAGGAAGTGGGAGCTGGGACCCTCTGAAAAGAGGGTATCGGCCCCCCTCCCCCAAAAAAATGACATGCCAAATGTGGCATGTCAGGGGGTCACCTCCCTTAAAGCAGAAGTTTCATTTTTGGGTGGAACTCCGCTTTAAGTGAAAAAAAAAAAAACCCATGGCAGCCAATCAGATCTGACCAATAACATCAATGTGTTATTTGTAGACACAAGAATCTGCCCAGCTGCTTCTATAATTACCACTTAGAGATTAAATATACAAAGAGATGCATTGGGAAGGTAGTGTGGTCTCTTATGGCAATTAGTTGCAAGTTTAAAAATTGTGTTCAGTAATGTAGGAAAAAACATGCCTATAGCCACAAGAGATAAGCTACACTACTGAACACACTAGAAATGTTAAGCAACCTCGTGTTGTTGTGTTAGAGTTGTCCTGATGTAAGGCTGTGATCCTTCCCTTCTCAGCCCCCTCACTTTATAGATTGGGAGAAAGTATATGAACTGCTATTCCCTCCCATATGTGGGAGAAATGACAGGTCTTACACATAATTGTTGGAAGGTGTATCCTTACAAATGTAAAGGTGCACTAATTGTAGTGTAGTTGGTATGACATTCCCTCCATGATTCCCTCCTCGTTGGGTGCCAAGTGTGGGTCACATAAAAGGCCTACTCCGGAGTGGATTCTTCTGGGCTATGTTAGGCACTTTGTGCGGGGTCACTGCTTTACACATGGGATACCTTTACTTGAGCCACGCTCACTACCCGGAGAGATATGTAAACATGAACAAACTCTAGTAAACTCTCTTGATGTCATAGACACCAACACAGCCACTTGTGCAATCAGGAGAGACATGCAGAGCCAATACCCCCTCCACCTATCCAGCGTATCATCGTTACCTCACTCCCTGTACCGGTATGGGTCCCGTTGAGCACTTAGCGCCAACTTCATGCGTGCAGTTCACTTAACTCTTTCATACCTGTAATGAGGGATGAGGGCCCTGGTGGGGCAGATCTGCTCCTGTTGCTAATGGAAATGGATCGCTGCCCAAAGCAGTGCTGACAACATCTCCTTCACTGCAAGAGGCCTGCCCCATATACACGCTTACAACAAGCTGCTAGAAAAACCTTTGTTACCCTTAAAAACCACTTGTATCTTCACACTGTAACTATTGTGATGATGTCTTCACATGATGACAATGACAATCGACAGTCTAAGATCAAGTCCAAACATTCCTTAACACCCCAATCCCTAACTAGAGGCTTGTGGCTGCCCCAGCATACCTGTACAAAGAAAAGTCCAATTCTGGTTGAGTCCACGTCTGGAGTTTAGCCCCCGGCTTTGGTAGGACACAGGCCATCCAGACCCTGGCAACGGCATCAGGCAGAACATCTCTCTCTCTTCCTGGGGTACCTTGAGGTTTCTTCCTTGGCAAAATGCCTAAACATTGCCCCAAAATTATATGCAAGCCTACAGGTGGATAAAACCTGCCTTTTAGTTACACAAAAGCACAGGTTTTCATTATGACCTTCTAGCCGCTGGCATCCTAACAACCAATGATGTCATCAGTTGATAAGGAGGATGTTGGTCGTCTGCACAGCATCCTTGTTTGACCCTCCCCTGCCCCTCTCTGTCAGTGCTGGGGTCACATTAGCTGAGTGATGGAAAAAACTGAGGAAGAAGAGAAACATTGGAACACTAGTCAGTACCAGTGTGCAAAAGTGTATTATAGTATTTAGAAGAATAAATCACCTCTGAATAGTTTTTTACATTTTAGAATGGGGTGCCTTGAGATTGTCCATAATTTTAAAGGGTGCCTTGACTGAAAAAAGGTCGAGAAACACTAAGCTAGAGGGATGAAAGGCATTTATTTGCTTGGCTCTGCCTGCTTTCATGAAATTAGGAAAAAAACTTATTTTTAAGATATGTGATGGATTGAGACATATGAATACAGTAACTTGTGTTTTAAAAGGCTTTACTGTGCTACACACTGATTATAGTGAGGGCTTTTTGATTTAGTTCCTTCTCACCATAACCTGAAAGGTTACACTGTACAGGTATCACCAAGAAACTAGATATCTATAAAGATTGACTGAGAGATCAGGCACATAGCTATCTAGCACTTCAGATGATTCAGTAGGAAGAGCCTCTGCAAAACATAGTAAAGGCCTTGGGTTTGGATCCAGGTCCCCACTTCCTTTCAGGGCAGCACCTGGATGTCTTATGCCCTGTACACACGGTCGGATTTTCCGACGGAAAAAGTGCGATCGGATTGTGTTGTCGGAAATTCCGACCGTGTGTGGGCTCCATCGGACTTTTTCCGTCGGAATTTCCGACACACAAAGTTTGAGAACTTGCTATAAAATTTTCCGACAACAAAATCCGATCGGTTAAATTCCGATCGTGTGTACACATATCCGACGCACAAAGTGCCATGCATGCTCAGAATAAATTAGGAGACGAAAGTTTTACATCACCGCGTTCAGACTGATCGGACTTTCCGATAACTTTGTGTGACCGTGTGTATGCAAGACAAGTTTGAGCCAACATCCGTCTGAAAAAATCCATGGATTTTGTTGTCGGAATGTCCGATCCATGTTCGATTGTGTGTACAGGGCATTAGGGTGTTGTTTGTGAGGATATCTCTGATTAAATTCTCTTGTCACCTTAGAAGCATTATAATGTACTTCTGTTCTATGTCCTGTTGAAGCAAATATTGTAATCTGTTCCTGAATAACCTGACGTCAATAATTTTCTCAACCACAAATCCTTCTTTACATTGTACATCAACAGGTGAAGGAGATAGAGGAACTCTCCCTAAAAAAGGATTTGCGTGAAAAGGTTTGAGTAGTGAGACATGAAAACAGGTTGAATCTTCATACTGCCAGAAAGTTTTAAGTGAAAAATGACTGGGTTGATATGGACTGAAATTTGAAAATATCTCAAAAATTTTTGGCCAATTTAGCAAATGGAGCCTATAGTTTTCCAGTAGATAACAGGCCCAAATATTTGAAAGGCGCGAAGTGCTCTGCATTGTCTGTCAACAGCCTTCGTGTATTTTTCTTGAACTTCCTTCAGTATCTCAATTTCTCCTGAGTTTCATGTAAGACTGTTAAGTTGTTGGTTACAGCAGGAATTGGAGTTTGGATAGGGAGGTTAAGGCATACACGGTGCAAATTTCTTTCCTGCAACCACAGGTTGCAAGAAATAAATTCACATGATTCCCCCTCCAATACAGACAGTGTTGACAGGGGAATCAGTAATTGTCTTCAGAAGATAGTAATTATCACTAGCAGCTATAGCAGTCGCTAGCGATAATCGCAAGAGAATCCGGCAGGCTGATTGTACCCAAGTTGATCGTTTGATCAACTTGGTACATTCAGCCTGCCCATTAATGATTAGAATCTCAGCCAATTCCTGCTGAACTGTCCAAGATATGAACCGTGTATGGCCGGTGTCTTGCCGAGAACGTTCCCCCGGCAGATAAGGACCCCCCTGTACTGCGCAGGCACAGCTCTTGCGCAGTACGAACGACTACGGAGCCGCCGAAAATAGCCGAAGCTGAAAACCTTGAGTCAGCTGTACACGGCGCCTGCGCCCTGAGTCCAGATTTAACCCCCACTATCCAAGTGGACATAGAGGTAGAATAAAAAAGTGCCGAGCGAAGCGAGGCCATGCCTGAAGCGCGGCGAGCAAAGCGAGCACGCGAGGGGCCCTGTTACAGGCGCCGTGTACAGCTGACTTACAGCTATTCAGCTTCGGCTATTTCCGGTGGCTCGTACTGCGCAAGCGCTGCGCCTGCACACTACAGGGGGGTCCTTTTCCGCCGAGGGGAACTTTCTCGGCAGAACACCGGCCTTAGAATGAAAACTGGATGATAAGCAGTGTTTAAATAAATAAAGGGCTTTGAGAAGTGGAGCTGCTGCAGGGTTTCACTGGTTCTCTTGGTCTGACTATTAGATTAAAGATGAAAGTCAGAAAACAAGTTAATTGTAAGAAGTTATTTTGAGGCAGAAAAGAACAATCAGTATTGCTTTCTTAGAGGGGGTTGATCAAAGTCTGTGATAAGGCATCTGCCATGCCATTTCCTGACCCAGGTTGATTTGATATAACAAAGTTGAACCTGGAAAAGAACAAAGTCCATTGTGCTTGTCTAAAGGACAATCTTTTGTCAGAACAGATGAATACTATGTTTTTAGTCAGAAAAAAACAGCTCCCACAACACACTCTGCAACATTTACTTCCACAATGAAAGACAATTCCGAATCGGAATGTACTAACATTGGTGGGAAAAGGTCTTTATTTTTGTCAATGCAGCCTGTGCCTCTGGTGACCATGAAAATGGCAAGTCTTTCTTTGTCAGCTGAATAATTGATGCTATTACTTGCCTTATAAATTTTTTATTAAAAGTTGGAAGATCCAACAAGCGTTGAATTTCCTTAATGCTTATTGGGGCAGGCCACAAATGCTTGATATTTTTAGGGTCCATGCTCAGTTCTTCTGGAGAAATGGTGTAACACAATAACTACATTTGGGTTAGTCTGAACTCACATTTTTTAAAAAATTTTCAAGCTGATTCACTCATAGTCATTCGAATATTATGTGAATATGTAACTAAGTTGCCTACAGTGTGGCTTGCCTAGACTGGGGGAAAGGGTAACCTCCAGGACCTCAGTTCCCAGCTTTTGGTCTTGGGCCAGCTTTCCACCCTGTGTGATACATAAATAGGGGGATGGTCCAGTTCCGGGGAGCCAGTGGGAGCTGGAGAACGAGGGAACACACCAAGTACATGGAGTCTGGGAGCCCAAGTACCAGCATGTAATCCACACAAGATGCTAATGTTCCAGTTGTTGGAGATCGCCAGTTATGGACTTACACCTGCAAAGGTATGCCTGGGCAGCCACCTGCATTTGTTAGTTCAGGGTCTAAACTATGTTATGCCCATTATTTGTTCTGCCATGAAGAGCTGCAGTAAAGTTGTCAAACTGTTCCAAGCTTGGTCTGAAGTCATTCAAAAGGTGCAGTCTCAGGCTCCTGCTGACTCTCATATGGACAGGTAGTTACCTGAGAGCAGGAAGATCACTTGACTATGAAAGTGCTCACCGGTGCCCTCATAGTTCATTGAGAACTACAAGCCATCAGCCGCAATGGCTGACAGTACTTGTAGGCATTAATTCACAGGAAACTGTAAATGAGCGATGTGGCCATGTGGGCGGAGCCCCACACAGCCGTGCTGCTTTCAAATTGTGGTAGTGGGTGTTGGGAGAGGATCCACTGCCAGCTGTCAGAGGGTGTGGGAGATCCAGAGGGAGGGGGGGTGCAGATGCTGGAACATGTTACATATTCCATCCTAAAAATGGGTGGAAAATGTAACATCTTCCAAAGGTGAACTTATCTTTTAATTTCCTGTCATCTTTGCATGGTTATAGGTCACCATCCCATATAATAAGCAATTGTGCTGTAAGTTTGAAAATTACTTGCTAAGCTATTGCTAGACTTGCCAGGCTTCACAAGTTTGTTGCACATTTGCAGGAAGTCCGCATTGCAGGACTCCAGATCAACTTTTTTTGCAAACATTCTGCAAGTCTGCTCCAAGTTCTGGTTCAGTTATGTTGTGCAATAGTCATCCCACCACAGGGGTCACTGTGGCTGAATTTTCATGCTGTAGACTTGCAGAGCTCTTGCTGTAGATTCACTACTGCAACTTTGCTCAGACTTGCCATGCAAATTTGCTACAAATTGGTAAAGTGTCAACTAGAACTTGCTTTAAGCTTTAAGTGCTCTGCAAGTGTACAACTTGCCAGTGAAAATGTGCAGCAAGTTAACAGTCTTACAATTCAACACTGCCACACATCTGTGGCAAGTTATCATTATTATCTGGGATCCTTCTGTTCAACAAAGAACAGGGCTCTCCCAGCAAAGAATGTTGACTAGCTGACAGCAGCATAAGGGGAGTGCAGGGGTGCCGCCCCCCTAATCTCCATGCGCTGCCTCTATTCTCCATGCTGGGCGCCAGACTCATAGGTTTCTATGAGTCTTTTTGTTTTCTTTAAGCACTAAGGCTTTAATTGGCTTCAAAAAGGTTGGGTTTGGGGCACAGAGCTCTGCGCCCTAAACCCACCCGCTTGTGACATTAGCAAATCAATATTCGCTATTCTCTTCCGGCTTCTCCTCCCGGACAATCAGGACAGGAGGAGGATCTTAAGACCGGATTAGCTAAGGGTGAAGCCGAGGAAGTTGCGACCTGGATGGGGTATGTGCGGATCTGGCGGGGGGGTTTGTTTGCCGCCCCCCCAAAAATGGAGCACCAGCCGCCACTGCTAGCTGATAAAACCCTTATTTAAACTCTCATCTAGAAACTCTCTGAGCACTTGCCAATCAGGCTCAGATGGAAAGTAAATGTAGTCACAAGGTATTTTAGAACTGGTGGCAGCATTATGGTACAAAAAAGTGATAAAGAGGCAATTGATTATCATTCTCCTTATCACAGATATCCTGAAACTCACTGCTTTGTTGATGCCGTTTGTCAGATTGTGGAGTACATACTTGCTTGACCCAAGATTCTTTGATCAGCAGAGAGCTCAATTGGCAAGATTCTTTAAAATGATTGGAAGCAAAAACTATGGTCTGTGTTCTCAAGTTGATGGAAACTTTCTAAGTAGAAACGCAAGAAATGCTTCCTGGAGATAGGGCTCAGTTGGAGTGCAAGAGGAACTTATTTTGCGCTGCTGGGTTTTGAGTGGTTCTGTAATCCAACATCGAAAATCAGCTGTGTAATCAGTAACAGAGCGTTTACACTGTCGCAAACTGTGCACTTTAGCTTAGGCAGGAGCTCAGTGATTGAGATCATGAAAACTTGATTCATAGTGATTACAAGCTCATTGAGATCATCAAGGATTGCACTGTCCTCCTCCACATGAGGGGAGGCCCAGGCTATGGCTTCTTCGATCAGGAGTTTAATAATAAACAGTATTTTTTTTCTCTTGAAAATAAATGTCACAGGTTACATCTGGAAGTTTATACAACATTTGTTAACAAAACCTCTGTAATGGTGGTGGTCTTCATTCAATGTAAGTAGTAGAGTTACAGTATATGAGCATAAACGGCTACAGTGGCGCCCTCTTAGGAACCTAAATCCAGTAGTTGTTTTTGCAGATTATGGATCTGCTCTTATTGACCTTTCACCACATTTTGAAGTTAAGAAAATGTTCCTCGGTATGTAACGCCAAACTTTTGCACCTCTGCAATTTGCTCTCTGACAGGGGCCACAGTAGCTGCCACAGTGGACTACATAGTGGCCAGATTATTCTGTCACAATCTGGAGTCCAACCGCTAAAAAAAGGAAACATGGTTGTATTTTTTTAACAGGTCCAATGTGGTACACAAGCAGGCACTATAGGAGCACACAGAGATCAAGCCAAAGTAGGTAGCCAAAGGTATCAGGTTTGAGTGGAGAGCTATGAAAAGTGGTCAGTAAATTGGCAGCCAAGGAGTAGTAGACAATTGGAACTTAGTGCAGCAGCAGAAAAGATACTGGCAAAACAGGAAATGCAATGACATGGCAGAAACCACCAACCATAAGGGGGTGACCTGGGCTGTGCTCGCCTGTTTTTAGTATTTTTTTTTTATTTTGCTTACTTATTGCCTGTGGATGAAAGTGGTAATACCAAGGTTTGTAGAGCTATTATCTCTAAACCCCCCAGAACTCTTTTCAACAATATCTATATATCTGTTTATAAAAGATTATCTTAAATAAATAATTGTACAATTCTGTAGGTCATAAAAATGTTTTACAACATGTATTTTTAGTGATGGTGATTGAGGCATAAAAGATATAATAACACTGAAATAAGCGCTGATAGAACATAATCTAAGGGTTAGTTTTTTTCCTTAAATAGTTCAAGATCTGTATGAAATACTATTCCTTTTTAAGAACTGATTTATAAGCAAAATAAGTGTTGGACTTTTGGGAACTAAAGATGGGTAATTACAGTAATTGCAGCAACCTTTTTAGGCCTTTAAATATAAAGCAGATAATCCAGCCTTCAAGAAACAATTTAGAAAACCCAGCAAATGCTTTAATGCAGCAATGCTGTGTTGCTTCCATTCTTATGGGGATAGTAGCACCTTCTATGAAAGACTTTAGATACTTCAGAATCCTGGTAACTAGTGATGGAAAGATGGGTGGTAGACTGAGGTCAGTGACTGCAGTTTGGAAACATCATTTGGACAAATGCTCACCTGTGCGCATTATCCAATGCCACGTACACACGATCAGACTTTCTGCCAACAAAACCGTGGATTTTTTCTGAAGGATGTTGGCTCAAACTTGTCTTGCATACACACGGTCACACAAATGTTGGCCCAAAATTCTGAACGTGAGAACGCGGTGACATACGACGAGCCGAGAAAAAAGAAGTTCAATAGCCAGTGCGGCTCCTTCTGCTTGATTCTGAGCATGCGTGAACTTTTGTGCGACGGACTTGTGTACACACGATCGGACTTTCCGACAACAAAGTGAAGTTGGCAGAAAATTTGAGAACCTGCTCTCAAACATTTGTGGGCGGAAATTCCGACAGCAAATGTTCGATGGAGCATACACACGACCGGACTTTCCGACAACAAGCTCACATCGAACTTTTCCCGCCAGAAAGTCCGACTGTGTGTACGCGGCATTAGAGTAATGTGTGAAACAATGTGCTGATATAAATTAGGTTTCTCCTAGTGGGTTAGCTTTCTGTGATGAGGTGATGATTGTAGCAGTCCAGATCTTCGAAGGACTGGAGCCTTGGAGCTTATCCAAATTGGAGGAAGACTTAGGCCCAGAATTGGTGGAAGTGTATCTCCCAGCAAAAGCTTGGTGCACTCGTTTTTTTTTTTTTTGTTCATGAATGAAAAAAACTGACAGCTCTGATCGGAGCCACTGTACTACGATCCAACATTAGTACAGCGATCTCCCCTGCTGAGCTATTGTGCTCTTATGCCCCTGCCAGAACATTCCGATCAGCCATTGGCTGAGAGTCCTGATCAAGAGTCGGTTGGCTGTTAGTTTTCCAGCATGCTCGTCCAACAGAAGCCAGCTTTTTTCAGACCGGCTGCCATGCACACGGGCCAAATGTCATCTGGTTTCTATTGAGCCGCCTGTTGTCACTGGACATTCGGCCCGTGTGTACTAGCCTTAATGCCACCTTGGAATCACACAGGAAAAGGATATATTTATGGCTGTGCATTGGGCAGTCCTTTGTGGTCTGTTTTCTTTGCCAAATTATTTGTATTGCTATGTTTTATAAGGTTTGCTGTATATCTGACACCCTCTGAAAAGAGCATGTTACTTACCCCTTACCTAATCCTAAAACCCCTTTCACACATACAGACCGTTTGTCCATTTTTCATTTAATCTGTTTGGACATCAATGCATCTCTATGGAAAAATTGATGATCAACCATTTACATCCGTTTACATCCGCATCTGTCAACATCAACATTGAAGCGGATCAAAGTCCATTAAAAAAAAAATGGAACAGATGAGAAATGGAAGTAAAAGGACAAGCGGTCCGTTTTTGCATTGGTAGTGAATGTAAAAAAACTCATGTAAAAACTTATGAAATAAACAGTTAAATAAAGTGTAAATTCCGCGCTAAGACAAAAGCAAAATCAATAAAAAAGCAGCAACAATAAACCATCTAATACCTAATGGTGCTAATAAATGTCAATGTAAGAAAAGTTGCGCTACATTACGGAGGTAATGTACAGGGATATTGCACAGATATATTGTATAAAGGTGCATGAATAGATAAAAAGCCGGTTAGCTAAAACAAACAATAAAAAGCACCCGTGTCACATGTGGCGTGATTACGCCAGTACAACGCACCACCCACTGCTCATTTTATTTTATCTTTATATGGACATTAATGGTCATATGAACCTTGTTTTTTCATTTATTGATTGATGTGCACATGATTTATTTCAACTGTCGCTATTTTGTGTATTTCACAATTCATTTATGTATACATCACCTGAAGGAGCTTAGGATGCTCAGGATGCACTCCTGATTCGGATGTGTCCTGCTTTTCTGTATGGTATTGGTTCACACTATTTCTTACATAAGAAATATTTAATGTAACACAACTTTTCTTACATTGACAAAAACTTGTGAAATAATGATGAGAAACTGATGTAAATTTCATCCCTTTTTTTCTTTGAAAAAATGTGATTGAACTGATAAAATGAACGGTCTGCATGTGTGAAAGGGGCCTTGTCTCAACCTAGTTCACAAACACTTTACCTAAACCTACCCCCTAAACTGAAAGTAGTATAATACCCACAAAAATTCCCCGGTCAGCGATATGTTATACTGTATGTTATTACTATTTCAGCACTTGTAGTTTATAACTTTCAGTGCTGCTGGCTCCTGCTTTCTCAGTGCTGCTTCCCTTCACTTCTGGTCTTCATAGTTAAAGTGGACAGTGCAGTCTCAAGTCAGTCTGTTAGTTTGGAAAAGGGAGGGAGGAGGAGGAGGGGGGAGGACCAGAGGAGTACCTTGCCATCCTGGGTTACAGAGCTGTGTGTTTCTATTGATGCACACAGTGTGGAGAGACACAACTCTAGTCCCTGCATGCAAGGCTGGCTCCATAAGATGCTACAAAAGAAAGGAGCGACCCTGAAACAGGAAACCTGGGGCATCGGTTATAGCACCAGCCTAAGCAGGAGCATAAGTGAGGATTAAAAGATGAAAAAGCTGCATACTAAGTAAGTTATTGAGAGTGCTTAAAAAACAACCGAGAGTATAATCTCACCTTTGTGAAAAAAATGATAAATGCGCATATATATATATATATATATATATATATATATATACACACAGTACAGGAAAAAACATGCAGAGCATTGCACCCCTGATCAGTGGATTGCGTGTGCAACGTCAGGCTCCTGCAGACTCTTCCTACAGCTTTCAGTCCATACATGTCAGTTTTAGAGCTGCAGGAATAGTGAATAGACTACAAGGGTACTACATATGGTATTTGTAGTTTCTTCATTCAGAGACTTCTGTGCATAAATGTTTCTTCTGAAATAATATACACTTATCTGCCTTTTCGCAACATTCCCCGGCATGTAAACAAAGCTGTGCATGTGCATCTCCGCTTACAGGAGCCAGCCTGATTCCCAGTGTGCAGAAATGAAGCCAGGAGTGATGTCTTCATGCACCGACCAATGAAGATGGTCAAAAATCGACACACAGGAGAAGAAGCCAGGGCTAGAAAGGGATGGGTCAGTTTGAGGAAAGGTGAGTATAAAGGTCGCCTTTAATTCTGCTTTAGGGCGGGTCACACTGGTGCAAAGGCAGACATCGCATGTGATTCGCATCACATTGCGATGTCTGTGTGATGCAAATTCAGCCATACAAACTGTATGGCTGAATTTGCATCACATTCGGACCAAACTCGTGCAGGACCCTTTTTTTTGTCCTCACCAGAATCGGATCGCATGGGTGTTCACACCCATGTGATCCGATTCCTGTCCAAATTCATAGTTCGCTCTGCGATCCGCGAACCGACCTGGGGTTGTCATTAACTTTGTATTGACACCTGAAGCGGTTTGCTAGGGCAGTATGAACCCCCGGCGATTCACCCTGGATTCGCAGGGTTTCCCACATAGCACAAGTGTGAACCGAGCCTTAACACCTTCTTAGCAGCTTGTACTCATCTATCCTTGCCCCTGTGCAGTTCTGTTTGCCCACTAGAATTGAGGTGAAATACCCAGCCCTTCAGAGTATGGGTGTGCGTGTGACTAAATCCTCTTCTCTCATGTGACAGTGCTGGCACCTCATGGTTGGCCCTGGGCTGTCACATGCTGGCAGGGGAGGAGTCCAAAGCCCTGTGTAAGCTCTAAGAAATTAGCCTTGATTAACACTGGGCTTCATTTTTTATGTTTGAGTGGCTGAACAGAACGGTGGAGAAGAAAGCAAAAGAGTTGTTGATTGGGGGGGTCGGTGACCTTATTGTATGCAAATTATTGGGTAAACCAAAAAAATGGCACCATCCAGGTCCACCTAAATAAATAAAGCTTATTTCATTCAGGAAAGATAAATTGCACATCTTCATATTTTTTGGAAGGGAGGAAATATTAAGTAACAAGGAAGTCAGGAAGCCATTTCATTTTTTATATTTTTTATTTTCCTGATGTCCACAGTTTGAAATGCAGTTTAATGTAAAGGTTAATACAGTAATAATAAAGGACGGATAGGTGCTTTTATTGCAGAACATCCTAACATATATTCTGCAAAGCTCTTAACTTAGCAAGATGGACATTAATAAGAAGATATCATTAAAAAAGGCCTGAAATTTAATCAACTAATTTTAAAATTATTAATTAAACCCAAAAATCATTTTAGAGTTTTAATCACCTTATGATCTTGCACGCATTTTCCGTAGAAAAAATTATATTATCAATATTATTTCAATGAAGTTCTACTTGGCACTATAAATCTGTCTCTTTTATGGCTGGTAGCTTGAAGCTATGATCTGCTTTTTTTCAAATCAGCAGAAGAGGACTCTGACTTCTTGTGTCAGCAATGTGATTGGCTACGTTTGGTGTTTCACGCAAACATCACAAACAGAGCGATCAGTTTAGCAGATGAAAGAACTCACCTCTTATCTGTTCATTGACTCAAGTCCTATATGCATGATGTCTTTTATCTTTCCCCACTTGTCTTTAAAGAAAGCAGCCATCATAATAGCTCTAGGCGAATGACAGGGAGATTCTAGCACAATTCAATTTTATTTAAAGTATATATACAGTATGGTCAAATGTAAAATCCCATATTCATTTCCACATTGTATTTCAACCATTTTTTAGCCTATCCTAATCTGAACAAACTTGACGTTTGTAAACTTTGTGACGTTCCCCACACATTTACTTTCCTGACTATTGTGACAATTATCCACTACGCCCTGTGAGTTGGCACTGCTGTTTCACGCATATCGCAGAGCCTGCCTTCTGAACTACAGAGGTGCTGAAAGGGGGAGTTTCAGGAGGTGGAGTCACTACAGTAATCACTGCTTGCAGGCAGCAATGTACCATGGGATATGTAGTCCTTATAAATTGAACAGCAAAGGAGAATCTGCACGCAGGGAATCCAGGAAGTTCTGTAAAGAAATGTTTATATGTCAATGTTTTTATTGAAAGAATAACAAAGTACAGAATAGCCAGACACATAGGCAGATTGGCGTCAAGTTATCTAAACATCATAGTAAAGAAATGTTTAATTTAGAAGACAGGCAGCACTGAAAACATGAAAGGAGATTTTTCTAGTAAGCTTATATTAGATTGTCAAAAATAACTGTTGTTTGTATTGTTATTATACTGATTATGCTGATATTATAAAATAAAACTGTATGCTGAGACCAAAGAACTCCTTTAACTGCTTCCGGACCGCCCCACGTACATTTACTGCGGCAGGGCGGCCCGGGTGTGCAAAATCATGTACCTGTACGTGATTTGGTGCATGCTGTTTAGGGGGTGCGCGCGCGCCACTCCTGCTGTGATTGGACACAGCGGGAGCCAATCAGCGGGTCCGGCGGCTGCGATGGCCGCCGTTACCCACCGATCAATAACAGGAGAGAAGCAGCAGCAGTGTGCTGATGTAAACAAAACACACTGCTGCTCTGTCAAGGAGGAAAAGAGAGAGATCGTTGTTCAGCTTAACTGAATCACAGATCTCTCTTTTGCTCCAGTGACTCCACTCCCCCCACAGTTAGAAACACCTCCCAGGGAACATCCTTGGTGTTAACTCCTTCCCTTCCAGTGTCATGTATACAGGGATCAGTGCATTTTTTTAGCACTGATCACTGTATTGATGTCACTGATCCCCAAAAAGTGTCACTTAGGGTCAGATTTGTCCGCCACAATGTCGCAGTCCCGCTAAAAATCGCAGATCGCCGCCATTTCCAGTAAAAACAATAAATAAAAATTAAAAGTCAATAAATCTATCACCTTTTTTGTAGACGCTATAACTTTTGCGCAAACCAATCACTATACTCTTATTGGGATTTTTTTTACCAATCAGTATATACACTCCAGTGTTCTTTCCAGCACAAACTCTTGCTTAAGACTATTTCTCCTCCAGAACTTCACTTGTTGCAGACTGTTCCTCCTTCAGACTAGCTAGCATCGCATGGTAGGCCTGACACTAATTCAGCCAGGCCTCAGTGAACTGCCTTTTGTGGGCAGGGACCTCGGGCCCCTGTGGTGTAGAAATAGTTCAGTGCTAGCTGTCCTCTAACTCAGCTACCAATTCCACATAGCTCTCTTCAGGCCCTGCCAGCCAGCCTGGCTGCAATGACTTCTTTCTACTGCCCCTCCCACAGTCCACTCTTCTGGTTCTGCACCCATCTCAAACTGCAATCTCCCAGTTCTCTCAGGCGTGCCTCCCCAGTCCTCCAGACTGTGCTTCACTCACCAGCACTTCACTTGCTGCGACCTGTTGTCCTCCCTGGAGACTCTTAGAAGTGTTCTCTCCCCCTGTCCTCTACTTGCTCTCTTATGTGCCTCTCTTCCAGGATCTCTTCACACCTCCTGGATACACCAAAGCCCCGGCCCAAGGTCACCCCCCCCCAGACTGGGGAGCTCCCTGTGGGCCCTGACAGCCTCCACACTCTCTCACTCCAGCTCTTCCATCCGACAACTCCTCCCCAGTTGGGCTGACCCAGGTATTTGAGGAGGCCTGCCCCCTGCCAATCCTGATTGGGGATTGGTCAGAGCTCCCCAAGATACCCCAGACAGCTCCACCTCTCCTCTCCTCTCCTCTCTTTCCAGATCTTTCTAGCAGACTCTCGAAAGAAGAGAGAGGTCCCAGTGATGCTGCCTGTGAGTCACCAGCTGCTACCCTGAGCTACTCCCAGCCCAGAATGAAAACAAAAAGGCCTAGCCACCAGCTAGTTAAAGAGAAAACACAGGCGCTAATCTGAGGGTAGTAATGAAGTAAATTTAATACACATGTAGATGTGGGTACTCACATAGGTAAAGTAATAGTAGGCATCAAGCACAAAGTGCAAAGGTGTCTGCGGAGAGGGTACATCCAGGTGGTTTCTGTGGTGGATACTCAAACAGGCCGCATAGGTGGTTGCCGGCGGTTCCTGGAGCCAGGGACACACAAAGAGAGCCAGAGATGGCACCTGTGTTTTCTCCTCCTATGTTATGGAGTTGAGGAGAGGGGGAAGAGTTCTGTAGCCCTGTCCTAGGGTGATAATGCTACTTCTTCTTAGATACAGTGCAGTGAGGGAACATTGTCAACCTAGGACAAGAATTGTATTACCGACAGGTTTAACGGGTGAAACTATAGATGGATGTAGCACACTCCATGTAGGCACTGCAGATGAACAGGGATCCCCCCTGCTGCACAGCCAGGCACACCAAATCTTCACAGGCACACAGTAGTCAGAAAACAGTCCATAGCTTTGTTTTTGTTGTTTATTAGGGGGTTAACAACTTGGACAGGAATAGGGTGTTTCCTATCACTGACTGTGGAAACTTCACACTGGACCTCAACTTGTATTCTGTGCCTCTCCACTCTTCCTCCAAACTCTGGGACCTTGATTTCCAAATGAAATGCAACATTTTCCACAGTCAGTGATGATTTGGGGAACCATGTCATCTGCTGGTGTTGGTCCACTGTGTTTTATCAAGTCCAAAGTCAGCGCAGCCCTCTAGCAGGAAATTCTAGGGCACTTCATGCTTCCCTCTACTGACCAGCTTCATGAAGATGCTGATTTCATTTTCCAGCAGGACTTGGCACCTGCCCACACTGCCAAAAATACCAATACCTGGTTTAATGATCATGATATCACTGTGCTTGATTGGCCAGCAAACTCACCTGACCTAAACCCCATAGAGAATCTGTGGGGTATTGTCAAGAGGAAGATGAGAGTCACCAGACCCAACAATGCAGATGATCTGAAGAACGCTATCAAAGCAACCTGGGTTTCCATAACACCTCAGCTTTGCCACAGGCTGATCACCTCCATGCCACGCCGCATTGATGCAGTAATTCATGCAAAAGGAGCCCCAAACAGATATTGAGTGCATACTATACTGAACATGGACATACTTTTCAGTAAGCCAATATTTTTGTATTAAAAATAATTTTTTTATTGGTCTTAAAATAAATGTCATAAATTCCTTATCAAACATAAATAAGTAAATCCATTGATTGAAGTGATCAAAACGTGTTGAGGTGTCCACATTCTGGTGCTCCCCCCCTTAGGTAATAGTGGCTCACCACTGAGCGTGTGACCTCACATTTAAGCTCAGTCAAAACACGCATATGAATCACCTCTGGATTCTATGGTAACTGCGGGATCCTGGGCTGCTCAATAATGCTGTTTCCTCATATACAAACAGTAGGAAAGAAGGCTCGATAGTGTGATATCGTTTTTAAATCTCAAATTTATTGTACAAAAAAAGCCCCAATGCGGGGTACCCACATGGGTCTGGTACGTCAGTGCACCGCGCTATTCAAAGCCTAAAATGCTGGGAACGTGTTGAGGTCATAGGTTCCTCCACTGTGAGACAGACCAGCGGTCTCCTACACTGTCCAGTCCCTTTCCCTAGGGCGTTATTGAGCAGCCCAGGATCCCGCAGTTACCATAGAATCCAGATGTGATTCATATGCGTGTTTTGACCGAGCTTAAATGTGAGGTCACACGTTCAGAGGTGAGCTGCTATTACCTAAGGGGGGGGAGTACCAGAGTGTGGACACCTCAACATGTTCTGATCACTTCAATCAATGGATTTACTTATTTATGTTTGATAATGACTTTATGACATTTATGTTGCACTGATCCATGTGATATATGGTCAGTGCATCACAGTTTGTTGTACTAAAGCACTTTATTTTCACTTTTTTTCACTTTTATTTATTCAATATTCACTCTAATGAACTTGCTTTTGTCTATCTCCATTATGTCAGATTGACTTGTGAGATTTTGAAGGGAATTAATTTACACATTACAGGAATATATCATTTTATTGTCTCATTATTATTTAAGCAGTGTTATAAATTTGATGTATGTGATTTTGCATGTGAGTAAGTTATACATTATAGTATCATATTGCACTATTGACACTTTATTCAATCACTGCTGCAATAGCAGTATACTATGTAGATAGTGCAGCACATTTTTTTGATTTTTATGCACACAATATGGGATGTGATTATTGCCAGCAGCTATCCATATAATTTTACTTACAGTAGGTAGCTCCCAAGATTTTTTAATTTTAATTGATTTACAGTATAAAAGGGTTTGGGTGAAAAGGACATGTCTTTTTGAAATTGCTGTAAGGTGCTGTACACTTTTTTTGCCGCACTTCATATAGCCTATAGGTTCAAGCCTATTACACCTAATGATAAACCAGCTCTGATGATGAGGTTCCCTTATTCTTTTCTCTTGTACCTTGATCATTTCTTTTACCCACAGGCCATCTAGTGGTGTGAAGAGATTGCCCCGGGAAGACATTCAAGAATCGGTGCTTGTTATTTCACGTCCTTTATGGTGTCTTGTAGTTTTGTATGATCACTAAGATCTGATAAAATCATTGAGCTGTTGAAAAGCTTTTCTTGCCTCCAGCAACAGGATGGCTAAGAAGATAACATCCATTTACAAGTTAAAGTAATATTTCTCAAATTGGCTTAAACTGTAGAACACAAACCCTTGGCGTAGCTGTGATAGGTTCAAGGAGTACTTATACCTATTTACTTAAAGGATAAATGGGATTTAAATAGTCATATACCATTTAGTGACCCAGAATATTTAGGCTATAAACACATTGATCAGAAGTACTGGTGGTCAATGGCTGGTTGTAAATGACCTCCCTCTCTGGCAGCATTGGTGATCAGTGGCTGGCTGACTGGTCATTGGACAGCTGGAGCACTAAATCCCCCAAACCCTTGCCAGAATTGATGCTCCTCCCACCACCACTTTCCCCTCTAAATTGTAAGTGGATGGTACACGGTGCTGAAAGCACCCACAATGCATACAGTTAGTGCACAATGGGCCCTATCCCTAGTGACAGGAAAAGGTCTTGCAGTGTCCAGAAGGAAGATGACAAACTGCACCCCCCCTTTAGGGTTGCCACCTATCCGGGATTCACCCAGACAGTTTGGGTTTGGAATCATGCGTTTGGGTTTCAGACGTCCTGAAACCTGGACACATTATTCAGACCAGAATATGGGGTTGCAGTTGTGTAAGCCGAGAGTGTCTGTTACACTCTCTTTCACACTGCCCAAAGCCAGCACTAACAATTACCCCTCCCCCATACAGATGGGAGAGGAGAAAGGGCTTGATCTGCTCCTCTTTCTCTTGCCCCTACCGCTCTATGTCTATCCACACTCCAGCAGCCTCAGCTACATCTGGATGAGAGGTGCTGACTGTCAAGGGGTGAGTGAGCTCACCATCCATCCCTGTCTGTGACTGAAGTCTACCCCCTTCTCTCTCCTGCCTCTGAGTGAGGACACTAAGGTAAATCAGGGTTCTCAGAGTTCCCCCTTACATCAGAGTCCTCTCTCTCCGTACATCGAGTTCCCAATGTTCCCCCTTAGATCAGGGTTCCCAGAGCATCCCTTATGTTAGAGTCCCCAGAGTTCTCCATTATATCAGAATCTGCAGAGTCCCCCCCTTACAGCGTAAGGGAACTCTGCAAGTTCAGAAGTAAAAGGGGGACTCTGTGGACTCTGATGTAAAGGGCGATTCTTGTGATTAACTTCATTTGATTAGAAATGTTATTTAATAGCAAAATATATGTATAGTTCATACTATAAAAAAAGATTGCTATGCAAAGCTAAAGTGTTCGGGTTTATCTTGAAGAAAAGGTGGCAACCCTAGGTTTAGCAGGGACTTTCTTTTTCTCTCCACTTCCTCCTGCCAGGGTTTACATAGCTAACAGTTCAGGGATAGGAAATGTATACATCATTTATTTACAGGCATTTATAAATTCAGACAGCAGTGTGCAACAGATGCATACACGTGATAATATACTTCGCAATAATGCTGAAAAGTGTGCTTTGGTGCTTAAAGTGGAACCTCACCCAAAAGGGAAATTCTGCTTACCCCATCATTTTTAGAATGTTTTTCTTTTTCAGGGAGCAAGTGCCTAGTTTTCTACTCCAAGTTTTGGTTTGCTCACCTAGGCAAACCAAACAGAAGTTCTCCTCCTCTCTGCCAGCAACCCCCTGGGGCACATACTGTGGGACCATTCAGAAAGCACAGCATGACTTGCACATGTGCAGTGGGGAGCCGGTTGTGAAGCCACAGGAAGTCACAGCTGTCTTCCCACACTTAAGATGGCAGCGCTGGGAACCCGAAGACCAGTGAACAACCAGCCTGGGTAAGGACACCACTGGATAATTGGACTTGTAAGTGCATGTTTTTTTTTAAGTCAGCAGCGAGGGCATAGCTTGGTGCATGGAGCAGTGAGACGTGTCTCGGCATGGCTCCCAGTCCCTGAGACACCTGTGGGATTACCACATGGCTCAAACCGCCTCACAGTCACTCGGATGGGTAATCCAAAGCCCAAGGATCCTAAAAAGAACAGAGGGGGTTTGGACGGAGACCTGGGGCATTTTTTCACCTGTTCTTCAGCTGCAGCACAGAGCAAGCAGGCTTCCAAGATGGCGTGACACTGTCATGATCCAACAGATTATGTACCAGCAAGATGACATTGAGAACAGGAACCGCCTCAATAACATCCGCATTCTGGGTATTCCGGAATCAGTTGACCATAAAGATCTTGCTACAGCAGTGATAGCCATTTTTAACCAGCTGCTGCAGAAACCCACGGATGCACCCCTGGAGCTGGACAGAGTACACAGGACCTCGGGCCCGAGGAATCCTGATTCCTTCTTTGTGCGTGACACATGCAGGGTGCATTTCTATAAAATCAAGGAAGAAATAATGCGAGTTGCCAGCACGCTAGACTCCATTCTCTTCAATGATGTTCCGGTCATGCTCCTACCAGATCTGTCGTGCCAGACTCTGGCCATGCGACGTGCCCTGAAACCACTCATGCAGTTGCTTCAGCACCGTCACATAAAATATCAGTGGAGATACCCCTTCCAACTCTGGGTACCAAAATTTCTCAGTACACTAGAACTGCCTCAAGTATCTCTGCTGGATTGACCATTTTCCCCTGCAACCCCGGGCCTTCCCATCCTTCCTCAGTGGCAACGGCAAGGCAAGCAGGAGCACACCAGCTCTTCCTCCCGAAGGTCCCCTGATGACTGACAGCCCTGGAACTCATGTTCTTTTCTACTTACCCTGGGTGCCTTTTCAGGTTTGTCACTTCTTTTACCCTAGGACTTATGCTCTCCACAGGCGACCCTGCTGGATTTTCGTCCTGGATCTCCTTGGATGCTTATATTGTTTAGTTTTCTTTAATCATTTATTCCTGTTGTTCATTTATCTATGCTTCTTACTGTGTTTGATGTGTGTAGTCCTTATTTTTTCCTGTCATGATGTCACAGCGGTCTTGCACGACACAACTTCAGGACAGTATGGTTTTATACAGTACTATTTTCTATATATATGTGTATAGATGTTGCTCTAACCCATTATTATCTCTCTTAGATGTTGCTATAACCCATTATTCCTAAATGTTTGAGGTTCCCTAATTTTTTCCTTCACTTTGTTTATTGTTATCCTGTGGGTGGCTGGGATCGGGAGCTGTTTTATGCGCCTTCCACGACACCAACCTCAGGCCTTACAGTGCCTTATGATACACTGTTTACTGATTAGACAGTTTTGTTATTTTTGGATGTATTTCCCCTTGATTTTGAGTGCTATTACGCCACCTAGTGGCCTGTTTTATCTCAATTATTGGTGGTCTCCCTTTCTTATATGTTTACATCTTCTCTGACCCAGCCAATGGCATAAGGGACACCACCTATCTACTCTTTGTCTTTCTCCTCTTTCCTCTATCTTGTTTCTGCTCTGCTTTCTCTCTCTATTTTTCCTGTGCTTTCTGTCTTCAGCTCCCCCATGACTCAACATTATATTTTTTTTAGGGACTTCCCATATTGGTTTGTCCCCTCTCCCTTTTACCATAGTAATGGTATCTCACAGCCCTGTTACTTTCTCTTCTTACAACTGTAGAGGTTTTAACACTTAGGAAAAAGGAAACCAAATACTCTATCATTTTTATAAGACACATACTAAAATCTTGTTTCTGCAGGAAACTCAATTCCGCTCTGATAGTATCCCAGCCCTCTGCAACCACTTCTATCCTACTTGGTATCATAGCACTAATCCCCAGGCCAAGTCGAAAGGGGTATAAATAGCTTTTCATAAATATGGCACGGCTTGACAAAACAACGTTACGTCACTTCGACCTGTGGCCACTAGGGGCGTGCTCGCGCCGGCTGCTCACCGATGCGAGTGCCCGGCGGTCACGATCACCGCCGGGCTCCCGCGATCACTAGTTACACATCGAGAACCGGGATCTGTGTGTGTAAACACAGTTTCTGGTTCTCTGAGGGGTGAAGAGACAGATCGTCTGTTCATGCAAAGTATGAACAGCGATCTGTCATCTGCCCTAGACAGTCCCCTCCCCCCTTCAGTTAGAAAACAGAGAGGGAACACAATTAACCCCTTGATCTCCCCCCAGTGTTAACCCCTTCCCTGCCAGTGACATTTTTACAGTAATCAGTGCATTTTTATAGCACTGATTGCTGTATAAATGCCAATGGTCCCAAAAATGTGTCAGAAGTGTCCGATGAGTCTGCCGTAATGCCGCAGTCCCGATAAAAATCGCAGATTGCTGCCATTACTAGTAAAAAAAAAAATAATAATAAAAATGCCATAAAACGATCCCCTATTTTGTAGACGCTATAAATTTTGCGCAAACCAATCAATATAAGCTTATTGCGATTTTTTTACCAAAAATATTTAGAAGAATACATATCGGCCTAAACTGAGGAAAAAAATATTTTTTTTATATATTTTTGGGGGATATTTATTATAGCAAAAAGTCAAAAATATTGCGTTTTTTTCAAAATTGTCACTTTTCTTGTTTATAGCGCAAAAAATAATAAACAAAGAGGTGATCAAATACCACTATAAGAAAGCTCTATTTGTGGGAAAAAAGGATGTCAATTTTGTTTGGGTGCAACGTTGCACGACCGCGCAATTGTCAGTTAAAACGACGCAGTGCCGAATCGCAAAAAGTGCTCTGGTCAGGAAGGAGGTAAAATCTTCCGGAGCTGAAGCGGTTAAATTGAAATACCAAACTTCTATCTTTACAGTGGCAAACGTATATGATCCCAATCAAGAACAGGGCCGCTTCCTGGCGGCGGTCCTCGACAGAATGATCTCTGGTCCCTGTTTCATATTGGGAGGAGATTTTAACATGGCTCTTTCCCCTACCGTGGATGCTTCATCTGGTGAGTCCTCTGTTGCCCATTCTACATTGACGCACATTAAATCACTTCTACACGACGCACACCTAGTAGATGTCTGGCGCACTCAACATCCCTTGGAGACAGGGCTGGACTGGGACAAAAATTTGGCCCTGGACTTCCTCATGACTGGCCCACTTTAATTTTGAGTGTCCCCAACAGCGTCCCCCTTACATCAGAGTGTCCCCAACAGCGTCCCCCTTACATCAGAGTGTCCCCAACAGCGTCCCCCTTACATCAGAGTGTCCCCAACAGCGTCCCCCTTACATCAGAGTGTCCCCAACAGCGCCCTCCTTACATCAGAGTGTCCCCAACAGCGCCCCCCTTATATCAGAGTGTCCCCAACAGCGCCCCCCTTATATCAGAGTGTCCCCAACAGCGCCCCCCTTATATCAGAGTGTCCCCAACAGCGCCCCCCTTATATCAGAGTGTCCCCAACAGCGCCCCCCTTACATCAGAGTGTCCCCAACAGCTTCCTCTTAAATCAGTGTCCCCAACAGCATCCCCCTTACATCAGAGTGTCCCCAACAGCGTCCCCCTTACATCAGAGTGTCCCCAACAGCGTCCCCCTTACATCAGAGTGTCCCCAACAGCTTCCTCTTACATCAGAGTGTCCCCAACAGCATCCCCCTTACATCAGAGTGTCCCCAACAGCGCCCCCCTTACATCAGAGTGTCCCCAACAGCGCCCCCCTTACATCAGAGTGTCCCCAACAGCGCCCCCCTTACATCAGAGTGTCCCCAACAGCGCCCCCCTTACATCAGAGTGTCCCCAACAGCGTCCCCCTTACATCAGAGTGTCCCTAACAGCGTCCCCCTTACATCAGAGTGTCCCCAACAGCGTCCCCCTTACATCAGAGTGTCCCCAACAGCGCCCCCCTTACATCAGAGTGTCCCCAACAGCGTCCCCCTTACATCAGAGTGTCCCCAACAGCGTCCCCCTTACATCAGAGTGTCCCCAACAGCGTCCCCCTTACATCAGAGTGTCCCCAACAGCGTCCCCCTTACATCAGAGTGTCCCCAACAGCGTCCCCCTTACATCAGAGTGTCCCCAACAGCGTCCCCCTTACATCAGAGTGTCCCCAACAGCGTCCCCCTTACATCAGAGTGTGCCCAACAGCGTCCCCCTTACATCAGAGTGTGCCCAACAGCGTCCCCCTTACATCAGAGTGTGCCCAACAGCGTCCCCCTTACATCAGAGTGTGCCCAACAGCGTCCCCCTTACATCAGAGTGTGCCCAACAGCGTCCCCCTTACATCAGTGTCCCCAACAGAGTCCCCCTTACATCAGAGTCTCCCCAACAGCATCCCCCTTACATCAGAGTGTCCCAATCAGCAGCTCCCTTCACATCAGAGTCCCCACCAGCAGCTCCCTTCACATCACAGTCCCCACCAGCAGCTCCCTTCCCATCACAGTCCCCACCAGCAGCTCCCTTCCCATCACAGTCCCCACCAGCAGCCCACTTCACATCACAGTCCCCACCAGCAGCCCACTTCACATCAGAGTCCCCACCAGCAGCTCCCTTCACATCACAGTCCCCACCAGCAGCCCACTTCACATCAGAGTCCCCACCAGCAGCTCACTTCACATCAGAGTCCCCACCAGCAGCTCACTTCACATCAGAGTCCCCACCAGCAGCTCACTTCACATCAGAGTCCCCACCAGCAGCTCACTTCACATCAGAGTCCACACCAGCAGCTCACTTCACATCAGAGTCCCCACCAGCAGCTCACTTCACATCAGAGTCCCCACCAGCAGCTCACTTCACATCAGAGTCCCCACCAGCAGCCCACTTCACATCAGAGTCCCCACCAGCAGCCCACTTCACATCAGAGTCCCCACCAGCAGCCCACTTCACATCACAGTCCCCACCAGCAGCTCACTTCACATCAGAGTCCCCACCAGCAGCTCCCTTCACATCACAGTCCCCATCAGCAGCCCTTCACATCAGTGTCCTCCCTCTCCTCCCCCTCCCACATGTACTCACCGTTTTAAAGGCAGCTTCTCGTTCCTCTCTCCAGTCATGTGATAACAAGTGATAGGGGAGAGAGGAAGGAAAGTCTGCCGTTGGTCTATCTCCCCCTGCAGGCTGGAGGGAGCATAACTCCTAATGGAAGGAAGCTTCTCCTCCTGACAGGAGTGAAATTGCGATCACTCGCTGTCAGAGAGGAATGGCTCCAGGACTGCACCTGACTGGCCCACTGAGACATCAGCCCACCGGGAATCTCCCGGTAGTCCCTATGGCCAGTACAGGCCTGCTTGGAGAGGGACTACAGTTACTATTCGGTCGCTCACAACTCATATAGTCGCATTGACTATTTTTTTGTGTCCCAATCCCTTATAGATGTTCCTGTACGAACAAGTCTCGGTAATCTTCTTTGGTCGGACCATGCCCCTGCACACCTCGCTCTAGATCATTTACCCAAATCCCGTAGGGGTTTCTCTTGGCGTTTAAATGACAATCTGCTCAAGGATTCCCCCTGTGTTGCTGACATTAAATTAGCCATCCCGAACTTTGTTTTGGACCACAGGTCTGATGACACTAATCCCCTGACACAGTGGGAAGTCTTGAAATGTGTTATTCGGGGTGTCTTTATTCAGCATGATTCCCGTCTAAAGAGGGCCCGTACGATGGAGATTATGCGCTTGATCTCTACTATTGCTTCACTGGAGACTACACATAAGCAGACTCTGAACTCTGCTATCTATGTGGATTTCTCCAATGCACGCCAGGACTTACTCCAATTACTTGACTCTCATTCCCTCATTGCACATGACAAAGACTGCAACTATCATTACTCCCTATCTAATAAATGTGGCCAACATTTAGCCAGGGTACTCCACCCACGCCTACCGCGCTGCCCCATACCACTTATTTATAACTCTGCCTCTGCCTCTCAGAGGGTATGTAACACTCAAGGCATCTCAGATGTCTTTAGCCAGTATTACTCGCAATTATATAATATACCCCAACATCCAGAGCGGCAGTCACCGACCTCCCCACCCTCTGATATGTCATCCTATATCTTGGAAACTGCTCAGCCCACCATAAATCCCGAAAAAGCGACGGATTTGGAGAAACCCCTGTTGCACTCAGAGTTTTTGGGTGCCATCAAGGGTCTGAAAGCAGGCAAATGTCCTGGGCCATATGGTTTTTCACCCAGATTCTATAAATATGCTAATATTTCTATTCTCCCCAAACCAGGTAAAGACCCTTCTCAATGTAGCAGTTATAGGCCTCTCTCTCCTAAACATAGACATAAAACTTTTTGCAAAAGTTTTGGCCAACCGATTGTCCCCCCTCTTACCAATGGTAATTCATAAAGATCAAGCGGATTTTGTCTCAGGGCGGGAAGCTAGGGACAACACCAAAAAAACAACTATTCATCTAATCTTGTATATATAACAGCACAAACTGAAGGCTTGTTTATTGTCTTTTGATGCAGAAAAAGCATTCGACCGGGTCAGTTGGCAATTTCTATGTTTATCTCTGGTCCAGATTGGACTCTGTGTGAATTTTGTTGACAAGGACATGTCCTTATACTCTCGGCCTTCAGCGTCGGTACTGGTCAATGGTTCCTCCTCTAAACCTTTCCATATAGCAAACAGGACATGACAGGGATGCTCCCTGTCCCCGTTGCTTTTTGTCATTGTGATAGAACACCTAGCCTGTGCCACTCCTTCCTCTCACCACAAGCTTTCTCTTTATGCTGATGACTTATTAGTGTATCTACAACAACCCCACGTATCCCTACCATCCCTCTTGTATTAATTCCGCTGCTTAGGGGAGTTTAGCAATTTCAAACTCAATATGTCCAAAACAGAGGATCTTAATATCTCACTCTCTGAAGCCACTGTCTCTCAGCTATGCTCAAATTTTTCTTTTCAATGGTCACCTAAAGGTATATCTTATCTAGGTGTCATTATTCCTGCCAACCTTTCCAACTTATATTCTCGGAATTGCCCTCCGCTATTAACACATATTCAAAAGGATTTAGACTCTTGGAATCCATCTTCTCTACCTTGGTTTGGACCTATTAATGCGTTAAAAATGGACACTCCCAAAATTGCTTTACCTCTTCCAGATGGTCCCTACCCTAGTGCCCAAGCAGTTTTTTATCTCTTTGCGTTCATTGTCCATACAATTTATTTGGAATAGAGGCTTATCGCACATTCGCTATAAACTGCTCACTTTCCCAAAGCTTCAGGGTGGGGTAGGACTTCCGGACATTGAATTATACCATAGAGCTATGGTCCTGGCACGGGTGTTGGAATGGTTCCCCCAACCTTTTTCCAAGGCCTCTACGATGGTTGAACAGGATCTTTCTCCTGTTGACCTTAGGGCTCTTCTCTGGAGTTACAAGCAAGACCTTCATAGGCTTCAATACGCGTCCCCTCTGACACTTGCCGCCATACATTTGTGGTATAAAAAAGGTCTTCAGGGTCTCTTATCCTCAGACCCATCCCTTTTAACATCATTATTTGACAACCCTATGTTCCCTCAGGGAGTGAGAACTCTCGTGATGGGGTGGTTGAATAGATTGGCTTGGCCAGTAGCGCAATCTTTTGTTCATACTGATACTGGGCAACCAGTTGTTCCCCCGAGTGGCAGTAACTGGCTCACTGCCATCCACCTGTTTTAATTCTGTACGGGACTATTTGCTTCCACTCAAATCCACCAATCCCTGACTGAGTACGAACGACTGTGTTCCCTCTCTGAGACGCCCAGACATCTACTCTCTTCAATTTATAAATTACTTCATGCGTTGATGCACGATGGACTTCCTCTGTATACCAGAGCATGGTCCGTGGCCTTGGGGAGGGAGCTTACGACTGCTGATTGACTTCCTTTCGTTTTACTCACTAATCCACGATTTCTTGCTATGCACAGGAAAAGAATTATAAACTCCTCTCCTGATGGTACAGGGACCCCCTCTCATTGCATAGGATATTCCCTTCTGTACCTGCCACTTGTTGGATATGTGGTTCGACGGAGGGGAACTATTTGCATATTTGGTGGGAGTGCAGTGGGAGTCGCCCCTTTTGGTCCACAGTTTTTACCATCTACAATAAAACGTATCAGGAGTCCCTGTCACCTACCCCAGAGATAGCACTCCTGCCCATGCTACCGGTTCGTAGCGTCCCATAAACGAAGCCTGTTACGCTTCTTCCTCTCCGCAGCACGACAGCTGATTCCTTTGTTTTGGAAAACTGATAAACCCCCTCCATTATCCCTTAGGGTTTCCACCATTAATGATATCATGCGGATGAAGGAAATCCTTGCGCTGGATAATTACACTTTTGAGAAATTCAACGTCTTATGGTATGTATGGCTTGATTTCTCCACCTCTACCACGCTTAAGAATTTGATATGATCTGTCTATTATCGTACTTTTTCAAATTCTAACAAAATAATTAAAACATTTTTCTCCTTACAAGATACATTTTTATTATCGGTTCTTGGGGGTGCTCAAGCTCTTTCTCTCCCTTCTCGGGCCTCCTCAGGCCTTTTTTATTTTTTTATTTCTTTTCTCCTCCTCTTTATTTCACCCTGTCTCAGAATATTATATGGTCCTACAGGTTTTCTGTTTTTGTATTATGACACACAGTCTGTGAATTGGTTATCCATTTTGCAATACGCTATAAGAGCATTTTTCTATCTATTGCTGTGGACTCTAATATAATGGCTATCGTAAAATTTGTACTGTTTGGATATAACCCTTCATTATATTGTTATATTGCTTCTTTTGATGGAAACAAATAATAAAAATATATTTACCTCTAAAGTCAGCAGTGACAGTATTCACAGTATGGCTGCTGACTTCTTTTTTTTCCAGACTGAAGATCCTTCCTAAAGTGATTGTAAAGCTTTGTTTTTTTTTTAACCACTTCCCGCCCCCCCATATAGCAAAATGACGGCCGGAATGTGGTTCTATTATTATATGACGTCCAGCAGGATAAGCTGCGATCGCGCACCTGTGGGGGTGTGCGGCGATCGGTGGTGTGTCAGTCTGACACACGGCATCTCCGATCTAGGTAAAGATCCTATGATGTAGGCACTTTACCACATGATCAGCTGTGTCCTATCACAGCTGATCACAGTGTAAATAGGAAAAGCAATGTGACAGGCCAGAGTAGAGAAGAGCCGATTGGCTGCTCTTCCTGACGGGGGGGTCTGCACTGATAATCAGCACATGGAGATGCAGACCCATCGAGGATGCCCACCCATGACCACCAGGGATGCCCACCCATGGCCACCAGGTATGCCTGCCCATGACCACCAGGAATGCCCACCCATGACCACCAGGTAAGCCCACTAGAGCCCACCAGGGATGCAAATTAGTGCCCATTAGGGATGGCACTCTGTGACCATCAGTACTGCCTGACAGTGCCTCCTGATCAGTGCTGCCTATCAGTGTCATCTATCAGTGCCCATCAGTGCTGTCTATCAGTGCCCATCGGTGCCACCTATCAGTGCCCATCATTGCCACCTATCAGTGCCCATCAGTGCCGCCTATGAGTGCCCATCAGTGCTGTATATCAGTGCCACCTATCAGTGCTGCTTATCAGTGCCTATTAGTGCTACATATAAGTGTCTTATTATCAGTGCCACCTCATCAGTGCCAATCAGCACTGCCTCATCAGTGCCTGTCAGTGCAGCCTCATCAGTGCTCATCAGTGTAGGAGAAAAATTACTTGTTTACAAAGTTTTGTAACAGAAACGAAGAAAAACAAATTTTTTTCAAAATTTTCTTTTTTTATTTGTAGTGCAAAAAATAAAAAACCCAGTGGTGATGAAATACCACCAAAATAAAGCTAAATTTGTGGGAAAAATGATAAAGATTTTGTTTGGGTACAGTGTCACATGACTGCGCATTTATCATTCAAAATGTGATAGTGCTGAAAGCTGAAAATTGGCCTGGACAGGAAGGGGGGAAGTGCCCTGTATTAAAGTGGCTAAATAACAAACATGTTATTCTTAGCTCCTCTGTGCAGTGATTTTGCACAAAGTGCCCCTGATCCTCCTCTTCTGGGGGCTGCTGCGGTGCTCCTGGCTCATCCTCTTCTCGAGTGACCACAGGGAGAGCTGCTCTTCCTGGGGGGCACCCATGTGGGCGCGTTCCCGGGTCCTGCTGCTGCGTCTATTGACAGAGACTGCAGAACTCGTCTCTGCCCTCTGGCTACCGTGCCAATTGCACCTGCTGCTATCAATCTATCCAATGAGAATGGAGACAGCGGCTGTAGCTGCTGTGCTCGTCCCCGTCGCTGGAACAATCGGGTTCAGGTAAGTAAAGGGGGGGGGGCTCTGGGGGGCAGCTGCAGCACAAAAGGTTTTTCATCTTAATGCATAGAATGCATTAAGGTGAAAAACCCTCTGGGTTTACAACCCCTTTAAGTATGGCAGTTCACAGAACAGAACAATACGATACAAAATTTCCTAGCACACGTACCAGGTAACCAGCAAAATAAAACAAGTCTAAACTGTTTGAACAATTTGTATTAGGTTTACATTGTATGTATATTTGCAAATATATGTGAAGCTGCACTTCCACATCAAGGCCCCTCTGCAAAGAGCAGTCCCTAACTCTACTCTAATGTAATTTCCAAATTGAGACATTTATGGCAATAAATACATTTGGCAGCTAACCTAGTGCAAAAATGTTGATACAACAGAGGTTTTTGTTGCATATATTTGCAAACATATGTGAACTTACACAGCGTTCTCACAGCAGAGTGCGTGGATCTACTTTATGGCTTGATCACAGCAACACCTCGCATAATCTAGTCTGTTTTGGGTGCTCGTAGTGATACAACAGATGGTGCTAATAAAGTTTAGAAAGTCACTAGCACTTGAAATGATTATTTTTACCATTTATTGTGAGAGTAATGTCATATTATTCCAGTCAATATTTAATTGCTGGTTTGCACACATCTAGTGCCAAATAGCAAAAAGAAAAAAAAAATACTGGCCTCCAACCTCCCCTTATGGCCAGTCCAACACACTCCTAAAAAAAAGTAACGTCCTCCAACCTCCCCTATAGCTGGTCCAAAACATGCCTGCAAAAAAATTACCAGTCTCCAACCTCTCCTTTTAGCTGATCCAACACACGCCTGAAAAGAAAAAACTGGCCTCTAGCATCCCTTATAGCCAGTCCAACACACATCTAAAAAAAAATACGAGTCTCCAACCTTCCCCTATAGCTGGCCCAACACATGCCTAAAAAAAGTACCAGCCTTTAACTTCCCCTTTTAGCTGGTTCAACACACACCTGAAAAAAATACTGGCCTCTGACCTCCCCTAATAGTCAGTCCAACACACACCTTAAAAAGGACCGTCCTCCAATCTCCCCATATAGCTGTTCCGACACACTGACTACCCTATCACTACAAACTACACACTGACTATTATTATTATTTTTACCTATTATTGTGAGAGTAATGTCATATTATTCAAGTCAATATATTATTGCTGATTTGCACACATCTAGTGCCAAATAGCAAAAAGAAGAAAAAATACTGGCCTCCAACCTTCCCATATAGCCAGTCCAACACACGCCTAAAAAAAAGTAACATCCTCCAACCTCCCCTATAGCTGGTCCAAAACATGCCTGCAAAAAAATTACCAGTCTCCAACCTCCCCTTTTAGCTGATCCAACACACGCCTGAAAAGAAAAAACTGGCCTCCAGAATCCCGTATAGCCAGTCCAACACACATCTAAAAAAAATACCAGACTCCAACATTCCCCTATAGCTGGCCCAACACATGCCTAAAAAAAGTACCAGCCTTCAACCTCCCCTTTTAGCTGGTTCAATACACACCTGAAAAAAATACTGGCCTCCGACCTCCCCTTATAGCCAGTCCAACACACACCTAAAAAAGTACCGTCCTCCAATCTCCCCATATAGCTGGTCCGACACACTGACTACCCTATCACTACAAACTACACACTAACTACCCTATCACTACACACTGCACACTGACTACCCTATCACTACACACTGGACACTGACTACCCTATCACTATACAGTCTGACTTTCGCTCACAGCACTCCACAGAAACTGCCTTACTAAAACTCACTAACGATTTACTAACTGCTAAAACCAACAGCCAGTACTCCATACTCCTACTACTTGACCTCTCTGTGGCCTTTGATACTGTTGACCACCCGCTCCTTCTCAATAAACTACATTCCCTTGGCCTCCGAGATTCTGCTCTATCCTGGTTCTCTGCCTATTTATCACAGCGCTCCTTCAGTGTCACCTACAACTCTGTCTCCTACTCTTCATTGCCCCTTTCTGTTGGGGTCCCCCAAGGCTCTGTTCTTGGACCCCTTCTCTTCTCTATCTACACCTCCTCCCTTGGTCACTTGATAACCGCCCACGGCTTCCAGTACCACTTATACGCCAATGACACCCAAATCTATCTGTCTACTCCTCACCTCACTCCTTCAGTCTCTTCTCGCATTACTAACTTACTAACTGACATATCAGCATGGATGTCACACATCTTCCTTAAACTAAATCTCTCTAAAACTGAGCTATTAATATTCCCCCCCGCCCGTGCCCCCCTCCATGACTTTTCCATCAAAATCAACAATGCAACCATCAGTCCCTCCCCTCACGCCAGGGTACTAGGTGTAATCCTAGACTCTGACTTGTCATTTCAGCCTCAAATCCAATCATTGTCAAAAGTTTGTAGAATTCACCACTGTAACATCTCTAAAATTCGCCCCTTTTTAATAAATGAAACCACCAAGCTCCTCATTCACTCCCTTGTTATCTCTCACCTTGACTATTGCAACTCCCTTCTCATTGGCCTACCTCTCCATAGGCTATCCCCTCTTCAGTCTATCATGAATGCTGCTGCCAGACTTATCCACCTTACCAACCGCTCAGTGTCTGCCAACCCTCTCCTCCAATCCCTACACTGGCTCCCAATCACCCAGCGAATTAAATTCAAAATACTAACCACAACATAGAAAGCCATTCACAACTCTGCTCCGAGCTACATCACCAATCTTATCTCCAAATATCACCCAAATCGTCCTCTCCGCTCTTCTCAAGCCCTCCTACTCTCAAGCCCTCTCATCTCCTCCTCTCATGCTCGTCTCCGGGATTTCTCCAGAGCATCTCCCATCCTCTGGAACTTGCTATCTCCACCTGTCCAGCTATCCCCTACTCTTGCTACCTTCAGGCGATCCCTGAAAACTCATCTCTTCAGGAAAGCCTATAACACCTCTAACTAATCTTTTACCTCTTCCATCAGCTCATTCCCCACAGTTACAACCTTTTATACCACCTGCCCCACCCTATTAGATTGTAAGCTCTTCTGAGCAGGGCCCTCTTAATCCTCTTGTATCTTATTGTATTATAACTGTATTGTCCCCCTTTTATATTGTAAAGCGCTGCGTAAACTGTTGGCGCTATATAAATCCTGTATAATAATAATAATAATAATATACACTACACACTGACAACCCTATCACTACACACTGCACACTGACTACCATATCACTACACACTACACACTGACTACCCTATCACTACACACCACACACTGACTAGCCTATAACAACACACTGCACACTGACTACCCTATCACTACACACCACACACTGACTACCCTATCACTACACACCACACACTGACTAGCCTATCACAACACACTGCACACTGACTAGCCTATCACAACACACTGCACACTGACTACCCTATCACTACACACCACACACTGACTAGCCTATCACAACACACTGCACACTGACTAGCCTATCACAACACACTGCACACTGACTACCCTATCACTACACACCACACACTGACTAGCCTATCACAACACACTGCACACTGACTACCCTATCACTACACACTACACACTGACTACCCTATCACTACACACTACACACTGACTACCCTATCACTACACACCACACACTGACTAGCCTATAACAACACACTGCACACTGACTACCCTATCACTACACACCACAAACTGACTACCCTATCACTACACACCACACACTGACTAGCCTATCACAACACACTGCACACTGACTACCCTATCACTACACACCACACACTGACTAGCCTATCACAACACACTGCACACTGACTACCCTATCACTACACACAGTACACTGACTACCCTATCACTACACACCACACACTGACTAGCCTATCACAACACACTGCACACTGACTACCCTATCACTACACACCACACACTGACTAGCCTATCACAACACACTGCACACTGACTGCCCTATCACTACACACTGACTACCCTATCACTACACACCACACACAGACTACCTTATAACTGCACACTACACACTAACTAGCCTATCACAACACACTGCACACTGACTGAAATGTTCCAGCCTCCAACCTCCCCCTAAAGCTGTTCCAACACACCATGGGTATAGATAAAGGGGGTAGGGGGGGACAAACCCCCCAGGATGTCCTTGGTGTCAGGATGGTCACATGCCTTGCATCTCTTCCAGAGTGTGGGGGAAAAAAATCTATGGCCCTGCAACTTTTGCAGGGGGAGCTGATGGTGTATTTCTCCCCATCTGCTGCTGGTGAAAGAGAACCCACAGTAAAGGTCCTGGTCCTCTTCTGATAACTCAGGATTCAATACTACATTGTCAGGATCTATGATTTCCTCCATCATCATCTCTGTCGTCAGGTCCATCGGTGGTAACTGTGAAGAGAAGAAACATTATTACTAATATGTACAATGATAGCCTTTCTATTTGAAATGGTTATGCACACTCAGGTGCTGGGAGAATATGGAAGGACCAATGTGTGGTTCCTTATACTTACTGTCTCCATGTCGAATGGTGGGCTTACTTGCCAAGCCTTCAGTTTCATCCAGTCTACGCCGTTAAAAAGTGGGTGGCTTTGCAGATCTTTAACATGCATCTCTCTTGCATTTGGGCATTTGCATAGAAGCTGTAATAATATGCAAAACAAAGGTTAACATTGGTACAAAGGCAATAACTACCCATTTTTTCTTTAATAAATATTAATAAAATAGCAATTTTCTGGTTGGTAACAGATAGTGTTTACAAAAAAGGTGTAGAAATTGCGCCAGCTCCTAAGAAAAAACAAAATGAAGCAGCCGACACAGCAATCTGACCGTTGCGAATGTAAAAATAATAAAAAGTGTGGCGCTAATGAGTAGTGGGACACATGTAACTAAACAAGTGATAGTGATCTCTATAAAGGAGTGTTAGAGCTTGAAGTGTAAACTTATTAGGTGAATGGTATTGTTTTGTAAAACATCCCAAAAGAAAGAAAATATAACAATATATAGTGATGGTGAATGCTTAGATATGTAAGAGAGTGAATACTCAATAACAACCTGTAGGTTAATTAAAAAACAATCGTGCATGCACTACCATATTTGAAGAAACAATACAGCAAAATAATAATGCAAGGTATCTTAATATACTGAATGTGCAGCTCAGCAAAAAATAATGTTCATTTGGGCAAAAGCCACGAGAAAGGACGTCCAAGTCCCTAAAAAGGGTAGACATATATGGATACTGGAGGTCTATAAATGGGTGGATGGGGTACTCCTAGTTAACCCCACAGCCATCTGGGCGTAGGCCGTCTTCATATGAGGTGATTAAGGGCTGTTTTAAAGAAATCCTTAGGTACAAGCAGATTCCTCACTCATGTGGGTGGTTTCAACAAAGAGAAAGAAAAAGCAAAAGGATGCCCTCACCAGATAAGGTGGACTCACAGGCCGTTGGCGGTGAGTCAAACGAGCTTGTACCGTCAAGCGGTATAGGGTGACGATCTGTAGGAAGACTTGTGTAGAATCTTGTCAGAAGTCCTCGGGTGGTGTACCAATTTGGGATCGGGAACCCCCGGGATTCGGTTTCGGTCGCCAAATGACCGTTTCCTCAAAGGCCCGTCATATGAACGAATAGACAGAAAAGAGAAAAAGACTTCCACATAGTGTAAATCCTTATTTGTAAAAAGCGTTATAGCACTTTATTCAGGAGTACACTCCAAAAAATTACAAGCAAGGGCGATAAAAACTCGGCTCAAAAAATAAAATTGATATCAAAGGCATAAAAAGTAGTGTAAAAACAGCGCAGTGGGTAGTGGTGGGGTGTAGTCATAGAGACCCGACGCGTTTCGCCTCCAAAGGCTTCTGCTGGGGTATGAATAAGCCCCCCACACAACTGCGCTTTATATATTCTGTTTTAAATGCAGTGTAACAGCTGATTAGCGCTGTTACACAGGATGACTTCCGGGTTCGGCAGCGTCACAGGTGACAGGCAGTCACATGGTGTTTTTGTGGCCAATCATATCTTCTAAAGGCTGGTCAAGAACCAAGCTTCACTTCTGTTCTCCAATCAGCAAAGCGTCACTCCTATTCGTCCTGGTAATCACGTGCCGGTCACGTGATGTGTATTCTAAGGAGTGACGATAGGCCGCTCTCGGCCTGCGTATCATAGGAGGCAGGAAGTGGGAGCTTATCAGGCTGAGGCATGGAACGCAAACATAGCGGCGGTCCATGATATTAATATCTAATTTAGATCCAATCCCGTGTGGTGCGGTCTATATCCCGGGAATCCTCAAAAACTGTCTCCACAATTAAATATGATACAATTATATATGATACATATTATGCACATAATCACTAAGGATTCTAAACATACAGGCAAACAATATAGACAGGTGACTGTGTGGCATTTCAATGTGGTAATGATAGTAAAGGGGCATATGTAACTGGAATGACAGATACAGAAACAGATAGTGTTTACTTACTTTGTCCACTATGAGGTCATTAAGATCCGTGTTGAAATCCTCGGGAAACTTGGAACATCGTTGCAGATCGAGTCTACGAGCACCTCATCGACGTCTGAGTCGGTGTCTGAGCCATTGTCCAAGAAGGTGTCTGAGTCATTGTCTGAGTCGTTGTCCAAGACGGTGTCTGAGTTGGTGTCTGAGTTGGTGTCTGTGTAGGCGAATGGATATTTTCCAGTCACCATCTCATAGACTATAACTCCCAGGGAGAAATAGTCAGCAGCAAATCCATATGGTATTCTCAAATGGACCTGTAGAAATATCAAAAAAGTATAGAATAGTCATTGCTGGTTGCTTTACTGACAAGAAGAAGGGAAAGCAAAAAGATCAATTTTCACTTCTGGTGCCATGTAGAATGGAGTGCTGGCAGAGCACGTCCATAGTTGCCAACATTGTAAAAAAAAAATGTGGGACACTATTGTGGCTGTAGGCGGAGCCGTACAATAATTAGGGGGTGGGGCATTCATTTGTAGGTGTGGCTTACGGAAAACGTACAAATGCGGCGCGTGAAGCGCAGGGAAAAATGGGCGTGGTTTACGCGACATAGTGGCCGTGGCTTAACCACTTAAGGACCGCCTCACGCCGATGTACGTCGGCAAGGCGGCACGGGCAGGCAAAATCACGTACATATACGTGATTTGCCTCCCGCGGGTGGGGGGGTCCGATCGGACCCCCCCCGGTGCCCGAGGCGGTCCTCTTTTGTCCCCCGGCGATCGGAGGTGAGGGGGAGGCCATCCGTTCGTGGCCCCCCCCTCACGATCGCCGCCGGCCAATGGGAACATTCCTTTGCTGCTGTATGCTAAACAGCAGCAAAGGAAATGATGTCATCTCTCCTCGGCTCGGTATTTTCCGTTCCGGCGCCGAGGAGAGAAGACATCACTGTGAGTGCACAAACACTACACACACAGTAGAACATGCCAGGCACACAAAACACCCCCGATCCCCCCCCGATCGCCCCCCGATCCCCCCCCCAATCACCCCCCCCCGTCACAAACTGACACCAAGCAGTTTTTGTTTTTTTTTTTTCTGATTACTGCATTGGTGTCAGTTTGTGACAGTTAGGGTTAGCCCCCTTTAGGTCTAGGGTACCCCCCTAACCCCCCCTAATAAAGTTTTAACCCCTTGATCACCCCCCGTCACCAGTGTCGCTAAGCGATCATTTTTCTGATTGCTGTATTAGTGTCGCTGGTGACACTAGTTAGGGAGGTAAATATTTAGGTTCGCCGTCAGCGTTTTATAGCGACAGGGACCCCCATATACTACCTAATAAAGGTTTTAACCCCTTGATTGCCCCCTAGTTAACCCTTTCACCACTGATCACCGTATAAGTGTTACGGGTGACGCTGGTTAGTTCGTTTATTTTTTATAGTGTCAGGGCACCCGCCGTTTATTACCGAATAAAGGTTTAGCTCCCTGATTGCCCGGCGGTGATATGCGTCGCCCCAGGCAGCGTCAGATTAGCGCCAGTACCGCTAACACCCACGCACGCAGCATACGCCTCCCTTAGTGGTATAGTATCTGTACGGATCAATATCTGATCCGATCAGATCTATACTAGCGTCCCCAGCAGTTTAGGGTTCCCAAAAACGCAGTGTTAGCGGGATCAGCCCAGATACCTGCTAGCACCTGCGTTTTGCCCCTCCGCCCGGCCCAGCCCACCCAAGTGCAGTATCGATCGATCACTGTCACTTACAAAACACTAAACACATAACTGCAGCGTTCGCAGAGTCAGGCCTGATCTCTGCGATCGCTAACAGTTTTTTTGGTAGCATTTTGGTGAACTGGCAAGCACCAGCCCCAGGCAGCGTCAGGTTAGCGCCAGTACCGCTAACACCCACGCACGCACCGTACGCCTCCCTTAGTGGTATAGTATCTGAACGGATCAATATCTGATCCGATCAGATCTATACTAGCGTCCCCAGCAGTTTAGGGTTCCCAAAAACGCAGTGTTAGCGGGATCAGCCCAGATACCTGCTAGCACCTGCGTTTTGCCCCTCCGCCCGGCCCAGCCCAGCCCACCCAAGTGCAGTATCGATCGATCACTGTCACTTACAAAACACTAAATGCATAACTGCAGCGTTCGCAGAGTCAGGCCTGATCCCTGCGATCGCTAACAGTTTTTTTGGTAGCATTTTGGTGAACTGGCAAGCACCAGCCCCAAGCAGCGTCAGGTTAGCGCCAGTACTGCTAACACCCACGCACGTACCGTACAGCTCCCTTAGTGGTATAGTATCTGAACGGATCAATATCTGATCCGATCAGATCTATACTAGCGTCCCCAGCAGTTTAGGGTTCCCAAAAACGCAGTGTTAGTGGGATCAGCCCAGATACCTGCTATTACATGCAGTATCGATCGATCACTGTCACTTACAAAACACTAAACGCATAACTGCAGCGTTCGCAGAGTCAGGCCTGATCCCTGCGATCGCTAACAGTTTTTTTGGTAGCGTTTTGGTGAACTGGCAAGCACCAGTGGCCTAGTACACCCCGGTCGTAGTCAAACCAGCACTGCAGTAACACTTGGTGACGTGGCGAGTCCCATAAGTGCAGTTCAAGCTGGTGAGGTGACAAGCACAAGTAGTGTCCCGCTGCCACCAAAAAGACAAACACAAGCCCGTCGTGCCCATAGTGCCCTTCCTGCTGCATTCGCCAATCCTAATTGGGAACTCACCGCTTCTGCAGCACCCGTACTTCCCCCATTCACATCCCCAACCAAATGCAGTCAGCTGCATGAGAGGCATTTTCTTTATGTCCTCCCGAGTACCCCTACCCAACGAACCCCCCCCAAAAAAGATGTTGTGTCTGCAGCAAGCGCGGATATAGGCGTGACACCCGCTATTATTGTCCCTCCTGTCCTGACAATCCTGGTCTTTGCATTGGTGAATGTTTTGAACGCTACCATTCACTAGTTGAGTATTAGCGTAGGGTACAGCACTGCACAGACTAGGCACACTTTCACAGGGTCTCCCAAGATGCCATCGCATTTTGAGAGACCCGAACCTGGAACCGGTTACAGTTATAAAAGTTAGTTACAAAAAAAGTGTAAAAAAAAAAAAAAATATATAAAATAAAAAAAAATAGTTGTCGTTTTATTGTTCTCTCTCTCTCTATTCTCTCTCTATTGTTCTGCTCTTTTTTACTGTATTCTATTCTGCAATGTTTTATTGTTATTATGTTTTATCATGTTTGCTTTTCAGGTATGCAATTTTTTATACTTTACTGCTTACTGTGTTTTATTGTTAACCATTTTTTTGTCTTCAGGTACGCCATTCACGACTTTGAGTGGTTATACCAGAATGATGCCTGCAGGTTTAGGTATCATCTTGGTATCATTCTTTTCGGCCAGCGGTCGGCTTTCATGTAAAAGCAATCCTAGCAGCTAATTAGCCTCTAGACTGCTTTTACAAGCTGTGGGAGGGAATGCCCCCCCCCACCGTCTTCCGTGTTTTTCTCTGGCTCTCCTGTCTCAACAGGGAACCTGAGAATGCAGCCGGTGATTCAGCCAGCTGACCATAGTGATTTTCAGACTTAGATTTCGCTGGATGTAAACAGCGCCATTGGGTAATTGGGAAAGCATTCTATCACACCGATCTTGGTGTGGTCAGATGCTTTGAGAGCAGAGGAGAGATCTAGGGTCTAATAGACCCCAATTTTTTCAAAAAAGAGTACCTGTCACTACCTATTGCTATCATAGGGGATATTTACATTCCCCGAGATAACAATAAAAATTATTAAAAAAAAAAAAAAATGAAAGGAACAGTTTAAAAATAAGATAAAAAAGCAAAAAAATAATAAAGAAAAAAAAAAAAAAAAAAAAGCACCCCTGTCGCCCCCTGCTCTTGCGCTAAGGCGAACGCAAGTGGCGGTCTGTCGTCAAACGTAAACAGCAATTGCACCATGCATGTGAGGTATCACCGCGAAGGTCAGATCGAGGGCAGTAATTTTTGCAGTAGACCTCCTCTGTAAATCTAAAGTGGTAACCTGTAAAGGTTTTTAAGGGTTTTTAAGGGTTTTTAAAGGCTTTTAAAAATGTATTTATTTTGTTGCCACTGCACGTTTGTGCGCAATTGTAAAGCATGTCATGTTTGGTATCCATGTACTCGGCCTAAGATCATCTTTTTTACTTCATCAAACATTTGGGCAGTATAGTGTGTTTTAGTGCATTAAAATTTTAAAAAGTTTGTTTTTTCCCCAAAAAATGCGTTTGAAAAATCGCTGCGCAAATACTGTGTGAAAAAAAAAATGAAACACCCACCATTTTAATCTGTAGGGCATTTGCTTTAAAAAAATATATAATGTTTTGGGGTTCAAAGTAATTTTCTTGCAAAAAAAATAACTTTTTCATGTAAACAAAAAGTGTCAGAAAGGGCTTTGTCTTCAAGTGGTTAGAAGAGTGGGTGATGTGTGACATAAGCTTCTAAATGTTGTGCATAAAATGCCAGGACAGTTCAAACCCCCCCCAAGTGACCCCATTTTGGAAAGAAGACACCCCAAGCTATTTGCTGAGAGTCATGTCGAGTCCGTGGAATTTTTTATATTGTGACACAAGTTGCGGGAAAGAGACAAATTTTTTTTTTTGTTTTTTTTTTGCACAAAGTTGTCACTAAATGATATATTGCTCAAACATGCCATGGGAATATGTGAAATTACACCCCAAAATACATTCTGCTGCTTCTCCTGAGTACGGGGATACCACATGTGTGAGACTTTTTGGGAGCCTAGCCGCGTACGGGACCCCGAAAACCAAGCACCGCCTTAAGGCTTTCTAAGGGCGTGAATTTTTGATTTCACTCTTCACTGCCTATCACAGTTTCGGAGGCCATGGAATGCCCAGGTGGCCAGGGCCGGATTAGCCACAAGGCCACCGAGGCCAGGCCTCGGGGCGGCAGTGGTGTAGGGGCGGCGCCGCTCCTGCAGCGACTTCGCGGCCGCCCCCCCTTTCGTGCTGCCCATTACAGTCTATTATGGGCACCAGTGCCCATAGAAAAAGATGGCCGCTTGCCGACCATGCAACGGCGCATGCGCCGTTCCGAAGCCGGCTGGGCTCGGGAGAGCTCGTAAGCGCTCGGCCGGGCGGCGCATGCGCAGTAGCGGCGCCATTTTTGAAAAAAGTAGAGAGTAGCTAGTAATGTCAGCGGTGCGGCGGTGGGGGAGAAAGATGACATCTCTCATTGCCCGCACCGCTGTTCCGCCCTCCTCCTTCTGATGGCAGGCAGCATGGCAAGGGACATCCCAATCTGGTGGCAAGTGACATCCCCATCTGGTGGCAAGTGACATCCCCATCTGGTGGCAAGTGACATCCCCATCTGGTGGCAAGTGATATCCCCATCTGGTGGCAGGCAGCGTGGCAAGTGATATCCCCATCTGGTGGCAGGCAGCGTGGCAAGTGATATCTCCATCTGGTGCAGGCAGCGTGGCAAGTGACATCCCCATCTGGTGGCAGGCATGGTGGCAAGTGACATCCCCATCTGGTGGCAGGCAGCGTGGCAAGTGACATCCCCATCTGGTGGCAGGCATGGTGGCAAGTGACATCCCCATCTGGTGGCAGGCAGCGTGGCAAGTGACATCCCCATCTGGTGGCAGGCAGCGTAGCAAGTGACATCCCCATCTGGTGGCAGGCAGCGTGGCAAGTGACATCCCCATCTGGTGGCAGGCAGCGTGGCAAGTGACATCCCCATCTGGTGGCAGGCAGCGTGGCAAGTGACATCCCCATCTGGTGGCAGGCATAGTGGCAAGTGACAAGAGATGGTGGCAAGTGACACGCTCAGGGCTCCCAATGATTCTGCATTATGGTGAGTTGAACTATTTCAGTTTATATTACAATGTAATGATAGAAATAATGTGTTTCAATCATCCTGACACCATAACAACCATGGTGCCGGAGATTGAAGCACTAACACCAGCCATTGCCTTGAAAATTTGCCTGTGAAAAATCCTTACCCCTCGCGCGCTTACCCTGAAGTATTTTTAGTCTGTACAATTAAAGCCATTATTTTCAGTGTTCTCGTGTATGGAGATATGTTTTTAATTGATGTATTGTAGAAGTCATCGATAAAGGACGTGGTGTGTGTGTATGTGTGTGTGGGGGGGGGGGGGCGGCATTGAAGGACCCGGCCTTGGGGCGGCAAAGGGAGTAAATCCGGGCCTGCAGGTGGCACAAACCCCCCCCAAATGACCCAATTTTGGAAAGTAGACACCCCAAGCTATTTGCTGAGAGGTATAGCGAGTATTTTGCAGACCTCACTTTTTGTCACAAAGTTTTGAAAATTGAAAAAAGAAAAAAAATGTTTTTTCTTGTCTTTCTTCATTTTCAAAAACAAATGAGAGCTGCAAAATACTCACCATGCCTCTCAGCAGAAGCAGGATCTCCCAGTCTATGGATAGCGTAGGACCCACTGATCATGGGGTACTTTGTCGCAGGACTATCCATCTGAGATGATCCGTGGGAAGGTTTGCCATCCATTCTAAAGTTCCGTCAGGAGTCTGGATATGTTCTGAAGTTTTACTGCCATCCAATCGTGAGGTTCCTCCTTTTGATTGCCCGTTGGGGTTACAAGCTTGACTGACTCATTGAACGTACATTCTTATGAGTTCAATCCTTCTGGTAAGCCTTCACTTTTTCTCTATGTGGAGGGTCCATCACACCTTTGCATGCGTTATCCACGTGGTGAATAAGGAACTATATACATTTTTGGACTAACATCAGTCCTTTTCAGTCCTTAAAACATCCGAAGAACATCAGAGACTTTATTTGTTTATTTGTTAAGCTGTCATATTTTGCAGCTGTTGCTGTTCGACATAGACGTTTTCTTTATTCTTATATTTATATAAGCTTTTTAAACCTACAGCGCTACACTTGTCTATGCAGTGAAGAGTGAAATCAAAAATTTACACCCTTAGAAATCCTGAAGGCGGTGATTGGTTTTCGGGGCCCCGTGCGCGGCTGGGCTCCCAAAAAGTCCCACACATGTGGTATCCCCATACTCAGGAAAAGCAGCTAAATGTATTTTGGGGTGCAATTCCACATATGCCCATGGCCTGTGTGAGCAATATATCATTTAGTGACAACTTTGTGCAAAAAAAAAAAAAAAAGTGTCACTTTCCCGCAACTTGTGTCAAAATATAAAATATTCCATGGACTCAATATGCCTCTCAGCAAATAGCTTGGGGTGTCTACTTTCCAAAATGGGGTCATTTGGGGGGGTTTTGTGCCACCTGGGCATTCCATGGCCTCCGAAACTGTGATAGGCAGTGAAGAGTGAAATCAAAAATTTACACCCTTAGAAATCCTGAAGGCGGTGATTGGATTTCGAGGCCCCGTACGCGGCTAGGCTCCCAAAAAGTCCCACACATGTGGTATCCCCATACTCAGGAGAAGCAGCTGAATGTATTTTAGGGTGCAATTCCACATAGGCCCATGGCCTGTGTGAGCAATATATCATTTAGTGACAACTTTTTGTAAATATTTTTTTTTTTTGTCATTATTCAATCACTTGGGACAAAAAAATAAATATTCAATGGGTTCAACATGTCTCTCAGCAGTTTCCTTGGGGTGTCTACTTTCCAAAATGGGGTCATTTGGGGGGGGGGTTGTACTGCCCTGCCATTTTAGCACCTCAAGAAATGACATAGGCAGTCATAAACTAAAAGCTGTGTAAATTCCAGAAAATGTACCCTAGTTTGTAGACTCTATAACTTTTGCGCAAACCAATAAATATACACTTATTGACATTTTTTTTACCAAAGACATGTGGCTGAATACATTTTGGCCTAAATGTATGACTAAAATTGAGTTTATTGGATTTTTTTTATAACAAAAAGTAGAAAATATCATTTTTTTTCAAAATTTTCGGTCTTTTTCCGTTTATAGCGCAAAAAATAAAAACCGCAAAGGTGATCAAATACCATCAAAAGAAAGCTCTATTTGTGGGAAGAAAAGGACGCAAATTTCGCTTGGGTACAGCATTGCATGACTGCGCAATTAGCAGTTAAAGCGACGCAGTGCCAAATTGGAAAAATACCTCTGGTCCTTAGGCAGCATAATGGTCCGGGGCTCAAGTGGTTAAATGGGCGTGGCTTAAGAGGGTGTGGTTAGAGTCTGAGATGAATGAGGGATGGAGAGTGATGGAGAGGGGGAGGGATGGAGAGGGGGAGAGGGGGAGATGGGGAAAGGGGGAAAGGGGGAAAGGGGGAGAGGGAAATGACGGGACAGCAGCCCCAGATCCTAAACAATAAAAATGTGTGTATTCTAGAAAGTTTAACAATCAGCAGATAAAGATACTCCAAACACCTGGTGTTAGCACTTCAATCATCCCGGCACCATGGTTGTTATGGTGTCAGGATGATTGAAGTGCATTATTTCTATTATTAATATAAAATGAAATCATTCAACTCACCATAATGCAGAATCAGTGGGATCCCTGAGCGTGTCCCCAGCAGAGCCCCCCCTCACATCAGATGTCCCCAGCGGAGCCCCCCCTCACAACAGGAGTCCCCAGCGGAGCCCCCCCTCACACCAGGAGTCCCCGGCGGAGCCCACCCTCACACCAGGAGTCGCCGGCGGAGCTCCCCCTCACATCGTGTCCCCAGCGGAACCCCCCCTCACATCAGGTGTCCCCGGCGGAGCCCCCCCTCACATCAGGTGTCCCCGGCGAACCCCTCCTCACATCAGGTGTCCCCGGCGGAGCCCCCCCTCACATCAGGTGTCCCTGGCGGAGCCCCCCTCACATCAGATGTCCCCAGCAGAGCCCCCTCACACCAGGAGTCCCCGGCGGAGCCCCCCCTCACATCAGGTGTCCCCGGCGGAGCCCCCCCTCACATCAGGTGTCCCCAGTGGAGCCCCCTCACATCAGGTGTCCCCAGTGGAGCCCCCACTCACATCAGGTGTCCCCAGTGGAGCTCCCCCTTACATCAGGTGTTCCCGGCGGAGCCCCCCCTCACATCAGGAGTCCCCGGTGGAGCCCCCCCTCACATCAGGTGTCCCCAGTGGAGCCCCCTCACATTAGGTGTCCACAGTGGAGCTCCCCCTTACATCAGGTGTTCCCGGCGGAGCCCCCCCTCACATCAGGAGTCCCTGGCGGAGCCCCCCCTGACACCAGGTGTCCCCGGCGGAGCCCCCCTCACACCAGGAGTCCCCGGCGGAGCCCCCTCACATCAAGTGTCCCCGGCGGAGCCCCCCTCACATCAGGTGTCCCCGGCGGACCCCCCCTCACATCAGGTGTCCCCGGCGGAGCCCCCCTCACATCAGGTGTCCCCGGCGGAGCCCCCCCTCACATCAGGTGTCCCCAGTGGAGCCCCCCTCACATCAGGTGTCCCCAGTGGAGCCCCCACTCACATCAGGTGTTCCCAGTGGAGCTCCCCCTTACATCAGGTGTTCCCGGCGGAGCCCCCCCTCACATCAGGAGTCCCCGGTGGAGCCCCCCCTCACATCAGGTGTCCCCAGTGGAGCCCCCTCACATTAGGTGTCCCCAGTGAAGCTCCCCCTTACATCAGGTGTTCCCGGCGGAGCCCCCCCTCACATCAGGAGTCCCTGGCGGAGCCCCCCCTCACACCAGGTGTCCCCGGCGGAGCCCCCCTCACATCAGGTGTCCCCGGTGGAGCCCCCCCTGACACCAGGTGTCCCCGGCGGAGCCCCCTCACACCAGGAGTCCCCGGCGGAGCCCCCCTCACATCAGGTGTCCCCGGCGGAGCCCCCCTCACATCAGGTGTCCCCGGCGGACCCCCCCTCACATCAGGTGTCCCCGGCGGAGCCCCCCTCACATCAGGTGTCCCCGGCGGAGCCCCCCCTCACATCAGATGTCCCCGGCGGAGCCCCCCCTCACATCAGATGTCCCCAGCGGAGCCCCCCTCACACCAGGAGTCCCCGGCGGAGCCCCCCCTCACATCAGGTGTCCCCGGCGGAGCCCCCCCTCACATCAGGTGTCCCCAGTGGAGCCCCCCTCACATCAGGTGTCCCCAGTGGAGCCCTCACTCACATCAGGTGTCCCCAGTGGAGCTCCCCCTTACATCAGGTGTTCCCGGCGGAGCCCCCCTCACATCAGGAGTCCCCGGTGGAGCCCCCCCTCACATCAGGTGTCCCCAGTGGAGCCCCCTCACATTAGGTGTCCCCAGTGGAGCTCCCCCTTACATCAGGTGTTCCCGGCGGAGCCCCCCCTCACATCAGGAGTCCCTGGCGGAGCCCCCCCTCACACCAGGTGTCCCCGGCGGAGACCCCCTCACATCAGGTGTCCCTGGTGGAGCCCCCCCCGACACCAGGTGTCCCCAGCGGAGCCCCCCTCACACCAGGAGTCCCCGGCGGAGCCCCCCTCACATCAGGTGTCCCCAGTGGAGCCCCCCCTCACATCAGGTGTCCCCGGCGGAGCCCCCCCTCACATCAAGTGTCCCCGGTGGAGCCCCCCTCTCACATCAGGTGTCCCCGGTGGAGCCCCCCCTCACATCAGGTGTCCCCGGCGGAGCCCCCCTCACATCAGGTGTCCCCGGTGGAGCCCCCCTCACATCAGGTGTCCCCGGCGGAACCCCCCCCACATCAGGTGTCCCCGGTGGAGCCCCCCCTCACATTAGGTGTCCCCTATGGAGCCCCCCTCACATTAGGTGTCCCCAGTGGAGCCCTCCCTCACATCAGGTCTCCCCGGCAGACCCCCCCTCACATCAGGTGTCCACAATGGAGCCCCCCTTGCATCAGGAGTCCCACAGCGGTGCGCCCCCCCCTACCTAGAACCCCCGCCCCTTTCCATTTTAGACTGGCAGCGGGGTGGGGGTAGGCGGGGCGAGGTGGGGAGGGGCGAGGCGGAGCGGGGCGAGGCGGAGCGGGGCGGAGGGTGGGCGGCGACGCAGGAGCTCCGTCTCCCCCCAGCCGTCTTCCTAAACTACAGAAAAATAGCGGCCGGCGGAGACAATGTCTCCGCCGGCCGCGGACCTCTAGCAGCGGAAGCGGCGGCGGATGCGAATTCGTGAAGAACCGGATTTCTCGGGACATTTACTGGGACGCCACAAATTCGGGAATGGCGTCTAAGTCCCGGGAATGTCCCGGGAAATCCGGGACAGTTGGCAAGTATGCACGTCAGGGCATGAGACGAATGCACATCCATTTCTGATATGCCAAAATCAGTGATTCTGACATGTCCACTGCTATCCAGCAAAATGTTTTCTGGTTTGATATCCAGATGTACAATTCCCCAGCTATGAAAGGACTGCAGGCCACAAATGATCTCGGCAGTAAGGAATCTGATGGAGAGATAGAAAAGGTTGATATAAAGCATTTTTTATGGTAATCTAAGCCAGAAAATAACAAATCATTGATTCTAATGCTCCAATTATCAGGTATAGTTATGTATACTTGCAATAACTAAATTGTGTTGAAAGAAAATATTATGATAATGGCCAGTGGTGGCTGGTGCTCAATAGGGGGCGGCAAACCAACACCATTCTACCCCCCACCTCCCTGTGGGAGACAGATGGGAAGGTGACGATCCCCCCCACGCAGGATACGCACAGGAAGGAGGCGATTCCCCCCGCGCGCGCGTTGTAGATGATCAGGAAGGTGCCGTTTACCCCCTGTGGAAGCTGGCAATCAGAGGCCTCCTTACCTAAGGAGGCAGATGAGGAGGATCCGGGGTAGGGATGCTGCTCCTTGCTCCAGGGCCGTTTCTTTTCCTTCCTGCCAAATAGGAAGTGGGTCCTAAGACTCCCTGGCCAATTAGGTCTCAGGACCCGCTTCCTGATTGACTGGAAGGAGAATCAGGAAGACAATAGCGAATATTAATTAATTATTGTCACACAACTGGGTGGGCTCAGGGCGCACTTAAAAAAAAAACCACATTGAAATCCATGCGTCCGGCAGCCTGCATGTAGATTAGGGGCTGAGCGCATGGATTAGGAGGACGACACCCCTGCGCTCCATATGGACAGGCTGCCACTGATAATGGCTGAATTTAGCACAATGCTCAGAAGTGTTTTATAGGGATATTTGACATTGCTGATGAATATTTAAAAAATATGCTTTGTGAATTCTCACGAATAGTTTTTTTTGTGATAGTAAAAGTGTTCAGATATGATTGAATGAAATTGTACCGTCTCTCTTAAAGTGTATGTAAGGCCTAAACAGAAAACATTAAAAAAGCTTTCCCGCTCCATCCAAAACTGCGAAAAAGTTTTACATTTACAAACTAAGTCCAAAATCAGTCTCACTAGAAGCTTGCTATAATTTCTGGTGCCTGCGACGTCTCCTCAGCATGCGATTGTAAATGTATGGGCAGAGCTTTGGTAGGACAGATGTACTGAAAGTCAGACCTTCCTGATGTTATCTATGTAGTACTATGTTCTACCTTCATTCCTATTATGATGGTACCCTATTTCATACTGCGCCATCAATGAGAGTAGTGGGAGTCATTGGGTGTAGTAGGCGGTACTTAAAGTATATAAGACAGCAAACCACAGACTCCATGAGCTTCTGATGACGCCCAGTAGGAGGGGCGAAACATGTCAAGCTAAGGATAATCTGTAAAGGCTGTTTGGATGCCAAGGCGGCAATTTTTGCAAATTTTAAAGATTCTGATGTAAGTGTAATGATTTTAAACTTTTTAATAAACTTTGCAGTATTACACTATATGCCCTCTTCTCTTCACTTGTCCAAATTTTACTACTCCGATCGTCTTTGACCAAGTAAAGTATGTAGGATCTACAATTAAGTGGTGAAGGAGAGGAGATTCCATTCTCTGAGGCACAACCAATCTACATATCTGCTGGACAGGAGACACCATCTTGATATACACAGGCGTATCTATCATCTTTATCTGGTGAGTGGGGATCCAGGAGGGGAGCACAGGAAGTCACCAAGATTACATCAACGTGTCACCAGCCCTGCACTTTACACTTGATGAACTTTATTGTTTGCACTTTATTTTGCAATTTTTACATTTTTTTTACTTTATTAAATGCACTTTTTTTGCACTATATTGGCACTTTGTTACACATGTTGTCATATGACACATATTTGATGCGAGTATATGCTTGATATTTATGATTTAGAGAGGTAGCGCTGAGTATAAATTTTCTGTTGTCATTTTTTGGGGTACTCACCTTGCACTACAGCGGCAGCCCTATTACATATGTACATGTGGGTGGGTGTGTAAACACTCACGTATATGTACACTTTGTATTTATTCTATAATTTATTTGTAATTTATTTACAATTTTATTTATTTTTCTCCACGGCGCGGGTCTATCTTTATCACTTTTACCCTATTGTCTTACCTAACTTATATCTTGGAAAATCTCATATGTTATTTGTTCTATGTACAGTACTATATTCTACCTCCATCCCTATTGTCAGGGTACCTCCTTGGCTTATCTATCTTATATCTAGAACAAGGCTACACATTGATGTGCTCTATATACAGTACTGTGTTATAACCCAATTCCTATTATCATAGCACCCCACTGCCTTACTTTGTCATCTCAATAGTTAATGGTGCCCTTTCCTTTAAGAAGTTCTCTAGGTCTCTACCACTCAGGTATTCCATAACAAAGAATAAGAGATCCTGTGCAGAGGAAAGAAAGATCCAGGTTATAGAAATCATTCGCTTTTTAAATCACTATGCAGCTTTGGGTGGATTGTGAGAAAGGTAGGTGTCACTTACAGTGGTATTCTGAGAGGATAACCATTTAACACCAACCTCTTTCACAAAATAAATAGAAGGTAGAGTCACTTACCTTTGTCTGGAAGGTACCATATGCACAAATGCAGAGTGGGCTGGTACAAACTTCCTTCAGTATGTGGCTTTTGTTGAGGGCATCTTTGTAGTCTATGCTGTTCTTGATTAGGATTTTGACAGTGGAGGTGTGTGATGCCAAAACCACCTAGAGGAAACAGAGGGAGAGAAATTATAGCTGACAATTAGAGATGTTCATTGCCATTTAATACTTTATTTATGGGTCCACAATAATGGTAGAATCATTATAATGGCATTTTTATCATCACAGGGTCTACAATGGTGAAACAGCTGAAATTATGGGACCTTCTCTCATTCCTGGGTGGAGATATAAGTCAATGAAGAATCCACCAAGAAAGGTGAGATCATCCCATTACACTACAACTCATTCCGTCATAAAGAAGTTGTTCTTGAAACTAAGTTTCACCACCCTGATTCCTTCTATTTTATATAAAGTCAGACAACTAATTAAATGTTGAGCTGAAATCAACTAAATGCACTGAAGATGCATCAAAACAAAATATGTTTAATATAAGTCTTTCAATTTATTTTATTTAAAAAGCAGCAACAACCTGATTAGAAAAACCTATCCCCTGTCTCCCTGAAGCAGTGGTCTCCCTACAGAGCTTTGGCACGTCTCTTTCTGAATCAGAGCCCAGAGCTCTCCAATCAGCTTGGAATGTGAGCTTTGATGATTGGAGAGCTCTAGCTCTGACTTTCCAAGAGGCTCTGCTCTGTAACATGCTGGCAAGCGACAGCCTGTTCTACTTAGCTGCTAAAGAAAAAAATAACCATAAACACCTTTCGTGTTAATGCACCTGGAATGGATTTATCTGAATAAATGAAAATATTAGTTTGGGCTTTAAAGTGTATGTTGCGCTTTGCAACAGCCACACAGACAGAAATAAAATACTTTTCCTTAGTAGAGCAGAGGGAGGGGATATCTGTCTTGTTGCAGACTTTCCATCACTTCCTCTCTGGTGAAACCATTGTCAGCAGGACAGGAAGTGAGGGGAAATTTCTCATGCAGCTCTGGATAGCGATAAAGCCAGACAGGGGTTCAGATCTTCTCGCACTATATCTGAACATTTTAAACCAGAGAATATATCTGACCACTTACCTTTCCATAACTCCCTTCTCCGAGAAGGCTATGGAATCTGAAGCCATCCAATGTCATTGGGAGGATCTCCTTAGTGCTGTGGCACTGACGGTCACTTGTTGGTGGAGTCTCAGTGTGAACTTCACATGTTGGCGGAGTCTCAATGTAAACTTCACATGTTGGTGGAGTCTCAGTGTGGACTTCACATGTTGGTGAAGTCTCAGTGTGGACTTCACATCTTGGTGGCGTCTTGATGTGGATTTCATGTTGGGTCTCACTGGGGCAGACCTGCCGTGTGAGCTGCATCTGCAGTAAATACCATGTACATCTGCAATAAAAAAAAATTGGATTTATAACCTTCATCTACGTCTGATACGTTTTTATTTTTAGAACATCATATTGTAGGAAGTAAGGTTTAAAACTCCATTGCCAGGGACAATTAATAAACCCACCATGAAAGGGACACAGGGACGACTATTTTTCCCCTTCTTATAAAAATGCTGGTTGCCTGGCACTTATCCCGACTCACTGGATATGATACTTTCTACAAGTCAGTGAGTCAAGAAGCCAGCAACAAGTATTTTAAGTGGTGTGATGATTTAGAGTTAAATTAGAAGGCAGGTCACAAATGAAGTTGCAAAGCTGCAACAGGAAGTTGCCTGGCTGTGCATTGTGCCCATCCTATTACCACATGAAATTGCCCAAACCAAAATTGCCCCATTATACTGCCACCATCAAAATTGCCCCATCAAAACTGCCCCATCAACTTGCCCCCATCAAAATTGCCCCATCATATTGCCCTCATCAAAACTGTCCCATCCTATTGCCCCATCAAAACTGCCACCATCAAACTGCCCCATCAAAACTGCCCATCCTATTGCCCCATCAAAATTGCCCCATCAAAACTTCCCCATCAAAATTGCCCTGTCAAAACTGCCCCATCCTATTGCTCCATCACATTACCCCCATCAAACTTGCCCCATCATATTGTCCCATCAAAACTGCCCCATCCTATTGCCCCATCAAAACTGCCCCATGCTATTGCCCCCATCAAAATTGCCCCCATCAAATTGCCCCATCATACTGCCACCATCAAAATTCCCCCACCAAAACTGCCCCATCATATTACCCCATCAAAACTGCTCCATCATATTGCCACCATAAAAACTGTCCTATCAAAACTGCCCCATCATATTGCCACTATCAAAACTGCCCCATCAAAACTTCCCAATCAAAAGGGCCCTATCATATTGCCACGATCAAAACTGCCACCATCAAAACTGCCCCATCATATTGCCACCATCAAAACTGCCCCATCTTATTGCCACCATCAAAATTGCCCCATCCTATTGCCCCATCAAAACTGCCCCATCAAATTGCCCCATCCTATTGCCACCAACAAAACTGCCCCAGCAAAACCGCCCCATCATATTACCACCATCAAAATTGCCCCATCCTATTGCCCCATCAAAACTCTAAGAGGGCTCGGCGAGTTGCATTAGCATTCCGCTTTTAGAGCAGTGGAAAGCGATATGCACTGACCTCTGAAGACTGCCTTATGACCCTTCCACAGGCAGGAGGTAGAGACCTCAGGAGAGCTGTTTTCTGCAAAGTACAATTTCAGGGTTTGTTCCAGTTCCACTCTGGTAGGGTCATGTTTGAGCAAAAAATCATTTAAGTGCCAGTGACATGCACGAAAGGATCCCGGGGAGAGTGAGAGGGAAAGTTTCATCGGAGCATGGTCCCACCAGGAGATGGCCTGAATATCTGAGCCTGTGCAGGCTCTCAGGGTCGGGGCATTGACAAAAAAGTAGTCCAGACGTGAGTGGGACTTGTAAGGGTGGAAATAAAAAGTTAATTGTTTAGCTGATGGGTAGGCGGTGCACCAGGTATCAAACAGGGCATATTTCCTGGTTAATTGACAAAAAAGGGTGGATTTCCTATAGACTGCCATTGGGGTTTTCCCGTGCCCAAGGGAGTGTTTGTCGAGGCATGGGGAGTAGGTCAGGTTAAAGTCCCCTCCGATGGCAAGGTATTGGTGGGGAGCCACAAATATTCGTTTATACACTTTGGACAAAAAGGAATTTTGTTTGGTGTTCGGGGCATAGATGTTACATAGAGTAAGATTGGTGCCCTTCCATGAACCTCTGAGAATAAGATAGTGTCCTAATGGGTCTGAGTATAAGGATTGTAACTGGAAGGGGGAGCCCTGCTTAAAAAGGATTGCTACCCCTGCTTGTTTACGCGGATTGGAGGCCAGGTATATTTTAGGGAAGTGTTTAATTGCGAATGCCATAGTGCCAGTTTTAGCGAGATGTGTCTCCTGAATAAAAATAATGTCAGCCATGGTCCGCTTAAACTCTCATAGTGCTAGGCTTCATTTGACACTGGAGTTGAGGCCCTTCACGTTTCGTGACAGTATGTCAATCATGGTGGGTGTGGTGGAAGGGGAGGTGGTAGCTTACCTAGCTGGCTTGGTGGTGTCCAGGTGTTCAGGGGGTTTATGGGTCGAGTCCCCGGGGCAGTGTCGAATCAGAGATTCACGATTTCATGGATGGAGTCCGGGCTCCAGAGGCGGTAGGCGTCCATGAGGTTGAGGAGAGAGAGGTAGAGAGAGAGGGTGAAAAGATCGAGTAGAGGAGAAGAGGAGAGGAAGGCACAAAAAAAAACCATAAAATTTAGTGCAAAATCAAATCTGGTTATCCATTCATAGTATAACCCACCTAGAAGAGGTGGCGGGTTGGGAATCTCCTAAGGGCTCCTCCTGACAAAGGGGGCAAAAGGGCCACCGCCAGAAAAAATGGAGTAGGGAGCCATTCGAAGATCCCCCGGGGGAGGAAATGATAGACCCAGGATGGGAGCGATCCTCTCCCAGGCCTGCCTGCAAATGTAATTTAAGAGTAAAAAATGAAAAAAGAAATATAGAACCTGCTTTTATCAACTGATAACAACCAAATCTATCATCATAACTATGACCCAAAACGAACTGATATAACTGAGAAAAGAGGTGGTGGGTGGAATGTCCTAATAGATACGGCACCTCATCCCTAAATAAAATATAAGTAACAAAACAAGGAGGGAGGGATTATAGTGGTGCCAAAAACAGTTTGAACACAATCAATATTATAAAAATATCAAATCTTTAATAATGCAAAGTTTTAAAATCAATTCATACAAAAATTTATTATAAACAAAATACAAAAGGAGCACTATACAATTTATCTATTGACCAACACCAGTGATGTTGAAAGGTAGTAGCAGGTCAATTCATCCCTACTAGTTTTGCCAAAACATTGGCTTCATCAGGGGAATAGAATATAGTAGAAAGTGAATAATGACACTAAAAAAGAAAGAAAGAAAAGTGTCATTATTCACTTTCTACTATATTCTATTCCCCTGATGAAGCCAATGTTTTGGCAAAACTAGTAGGGATGAATTGACCTGCTACTACCTTTCAACAACACTGGTGTCGGTCAATAGATAAATTGTATAGTGCTCCTTTTGTATTTTGTTTATAATACATTTTTGTATGAATTGATTTTAAAACTTTACATTATTAAAGATTTGATATTTTTATAATATTAATTATGTTCGAACTGTTTTTGGCACCGCTATAATCCCTCCCTTCTTGTTTTGTAACTGATATAACTATTTATTCAGGGGGGGATCAGTAGTGAGGGGGTGCAGTCTAGACTCCTCAAAATTTGAGATGGGCACATCCCCCTACCCGACGCTCCACAAAAGAGCATCCGGGGGGAGGAGGTGCCCCCCCAAGCCTAGCGTGTCACTCCTTTGTATGGGGGGGAGGGGAGGGGGGAAGGGGAGGCAGAAGGGAGGGGAAGGGGGGAGGAGAAGGAAAGAGGGGGATGGTGTGGGGGAGGAGGATGGGTCAGGGGGTTACCTCTGTGACCTAAGGAGGTCCTATCGAGTACCTGTAACCATATCAATATACAAGGTAAGACCATAGGCCTATAGTCTTGTTAGGCAAGTCCAAGGAAATGGTTAAGGGGGATAGCAGGACCCATCCAGGAGCCTCACGGAGGAAGTTGGGTGAGAAGAGCCTCTTAGCTATACACCAGTGTGATAGGGGGCTTCAAATAAACAGAGATTTATCTCTGGTGGGATGGCAGGGAAGGGGCAGCGGGATGCGGCGTCAGGTGCTTTCTTCCAGCTACTTGAATCCAGGGATCTGGACGAGGCGGAGGGACCAGTAGGGGGTCCCAGCCAGGGGTGGGTGGAACCGGGATATCCAGTTCTCTGCAGAAAGATTAGAGATCTTCAGGGTACCATAGGGTGGTAGACCTCCCATCTCTCTTTGCCGTGAGGCTGAAGGGGAAACCCCAATGGTAACGGAAGTCATGTTCTCTTAAGGAGGTTAGAAGTGGTTGTAAGGAGCGTCGTTGCTGGAGGGTAATCCATGACAGATCCGGGAAGAGCTGAATAGAGGCGCCATCAAAGTCTATGGTATGCATTTTGCGCGCTTTTCTCATGATGTCCTCCTTAAGGGCATAGTTGTGGACCCTGCAGATCACATTTCGCGGTCTGGTCCCCGATCCACAGAGGCGAAGAGCACGGTGGGCTTGGTCTAATTTGACTCTTTGGTTTTCCGGGCGACCCAGTATGTTATTGAAAATAGCTTGCAGAGTCACATGCAAATCTTCGTCCTGGGTCGCCTTTGGGAAGCCACGGACCCTGATGTTGTTACGCCTGCCTCTATTGTCCAGGTCCTCGAGATGGCGTTGGAAGTCCCTGAGAGTAGAGGCTTGTGAGGTCAGGCGCTCATGTATTTGCGAGAGTTCAAGCTTAGTGTCGCATGCTTCCTCCGTCAGGGATGTGACTTTAGCAGAAAGCTGGTGGTCGGTGCATAGGATGGGCGGCACAGTGGTGTAGTGGGTAGCACTTTCGCCTAGCAGTAAGAAGGGTTGCTGGTTCAAATCCCAACCATGACACTACCTGCCTGGAGTTCGCATGTTCTCCCTGTGCCTGCGTGGGTTTCCTCCGGGTACTCCGGTTTCCTCCCACACTCCAAAAGACACACTGGTAGGTTAATTGGATCCTGTCTAAATTGTCCCTAGTATGTATGAATGTGAGTTAGGGACCTTAGAGTGTAAGCTCCTTGAGGGTAGGGACTGATCTGAATGTACAATGTATATGTAAAGCGCTGCAAATTGACGGCGCTATATAAGCACCTAAAATAAATAAAATTAAATAAATAAATGTTGTTCTCAGATCTGCAGGTTTCCTGCACTTCTTGATGAGCATGCGAAAATCCTGCTTTGCGGGCATGCAGCGAACATAATCTTGCCAGGACATGCATGCCTCGGGTTCAGGATCAGAGTCCATTGAGGTGTGGGCATAAAAGTCCTGCGTTGTGGCTGAATAGGGAGTTAGTAGGGGGTAGCCTCTCTGGGGTGGTTGTGGGGGAGTGGTAGTTTTAAGCTTCGTTTTTTTGGTTGATCCATGCGGGCGCTCAGCATGTGAATAAGCCCCCTGGAGCTCTGGTGACTGTGAAGCTTGGGGAGGTGCTGGAGCCTGGGATGAGTCTCTCTGATGAGGGGAGAGAGATGCAAATCTGTCCCTGTGAGCCTGGGATCGCTGTGGGAGGGAGCGGGGGTCCCATTCAGGGGCAGATGAGTCCCAGGAAGGAGATAGCTGGCCGGTGGATGCAGAAGGTGGGGGCTCCACAAGGAAGGGGGATATGGCTGTGAGAGGCTTCCCAGCATGTGTCCTCCAGAAGGAGCAGGGGGGGCCTGGGGGGCGAGCAGTCAGGAGATCCCCCTCAGAGGCATACCTGTTGGTCTTGTGTCCCGGGGAAGCTCGGGGTGGAGGAGAGGAGAGGGTTGCTGTGCATGGAGCTGGCACCATGTTGGCCTCATGCAGTCCCGCCGGGGCTCCGTGTCCAAAATATTCCGTGATGATTGGTGGGGGAGCCGAGCAGGACCTTGTAGCTTGTCCCCTGGGGTCCACTTCTTTATTTTTTCGGGGGTTTGCCCATGTTTTCCAGCGCTGTTAAGCAGGATTCAGCTGTGTGCAGGCAGGCCGGGTTGGGAGCTTCAGGGAGACACCTCCGATCTGGAAGCCATCCATACAGTGTTTTTCTTCTTTAGCTATGTTTCTAAACATGATGTTAATTCCACAGATGCAGAGTAGTAGACAAGCTTCCCTCACTGATATTGCTCCTTATATCAAATGCTTACTTGCCACCATGCCTGCCTTCTATTCCCTCCACTTCTTCTAATCCCCTCACTTGACTCCTATTCCTTCACTTAAACACCCCACCTTGACCCCCATTCCCTCCTCTAACCTCTGTGCCTGCTGTCCATCCCCACGCTGTCTTCTAAACACCGTACTTGACCCCAATTCACTCCTAAAACACCATTCCGGAACAACATCTTTACCACCTCTTTCATTACATCAGACTCCATTCCCCTCTCTGGGCCTTATCCCAATTACTAACCATCGCACCTGACCCCAAACCCAACTCCCTCCTCTAACCACGACCTCCAACCGCAACCCTTTTCTAACCACCACACTTGACCCCAATCCTTTCCCCTAACCACTGCACCTGTCTTTATTTCTCAAACACTTCACTAACCATTGCACCTGACCCCCATTCCTCCCTCCTCTAACCACTGTGCCTAACCACTATCCTTGCACTCTCCCCATAGCACCATTTCTGACCCCCATCGCCACCCCCTCATCTAATAACCATGCTTGACCCCCATCCCTCCCCTCACCACTACATCTGACCCCCATCTCCACCCCTTCTCCTAACCACCATCGGGAGGTTTCAATTTGCCAAAATGTAGGCAAAATCAGGATCATTGTGGCAGAAATTGAACCATCTGGCAATGAGCAAGGTGACATGAAGGTTGTTTTGTCGGTATGTAAGAGGATTTGAATAGCTCCTGAGGAATGGAGAAGCTTCTTTTAACTATTGTGGATCTGTTCCCAGGTAAAGGAACAATAAGTCCAGTAGCAACCCTTATAGTAATTCTTCTACTAATTGTAATGGTAAAAATAACCTTAACTCCAAGATAGTCTTAACTTTAGGGCAACGTTAAAAATAATTGCCATACATTATTCTTTTTTTTTTCTGTTCAACCAGCGGGTTGAACTCCTGAGCCTTGCACTGCATACATTTTGATGTACATTTAATACTTCTGACCACCACGCTCTATATGCTGGACAGTATCTGACCACTACACTCTATGCATGATGTCTGCTGACTTTGTTATAATGTTAAAAACAAATGCTATGGAAGAGTTTCAGATTTTACAAAATGAGTGTGCTGGGAGTTATATATGTTTGTTAGGTTGTTGCTTGTGGCACATTAAATCATAATGTGTGGGTACCATGACAATGGCATATGTGTGCCATAAATTCAGTAGGTTTTATTTAACATTGTCCTTTTAGGAAATTCCCACTGGTAGCACAATTAGGCCACACCCACCATCCAGCATGTGGGGTATATTTATCGTACTCTCCTCCAGGGGGGTTGGTTGGAGATTGATGGCCTACACCAGGGATATGCAATTAGCGGACCTCCAGCTGTTGCAGAACTACAAGTCCCATGAGGCATAGCAAGACTCTGACAGCCACAAGCATGACACCCAGAGGCAGAGGCATGATGGGACTTGTAGTTTTGCAACAGCTGGAGGTCTCAGAAAACAAAACCCTGTTCATATTAATATTCCAACAGTTCTGGCACAACCCACTGGTTTAACTGTTACTGATAGATAGGTAGGGAATGGCTGCTCAAAGTTTAGGGAACCAATCTCTTCCCAAAGGTTCCCAAGACAATTTGACTTTGTACAGCCTAAAGCTGCCATATATGGTTCAGTTTTTTTTTTGGTTTTTTTTTCAGCCAGCCAACTGAATGAAAAAAAAACAGAACTGATTCCCCCATACACGTTTAGGCTGGGTGGGGGAATCCTCTTGACTGTGCCATTGTATTTTGACAGCAGGACTCCCCCATTGTCAGAATGTACTGATCAGCATTGCAGCCAATCGCATGCATATGCTGATTGAAGCAAAATTTTCCAACAAGCCGGTTCATGAGAACTTCATTGATAGATTGACTTCTCATGAACAGGAACAGCCTTACATGGCCTTACAAAATTCAACCAATTCCTTATGAATTGGACAAATTTCGATCCATGTATGGCCAGCTTAACTGAACGAAAAAATCTAAAGCAAGAATTAGCGCAGCTTTGCGACAAAGTCATTTCACATGCTTATATACTTTGTGCATACTATTTGTTGATGGATAAATAACATAAATTGGCGGCAAAGTAAAAACGAAGATAAAGTAAAATAAGATAAAAAAGATACAGAAGTTATTGTATATAAATTATATACAATAGCAATATAAATTATATTTTATTATTGATATTGTGCAGTATAAACACACAGAAAACATTTTTACAGCACATAAACAGTGTCACGTTCCATGATTTACATGTTTTAATAGTTTATACTTCATACCATAGCTAACAGGAGGACTTAAATTTGAATGAAATGCACTGATTTAGTGCTGTATTAGTTGCTGACACATAACTTAGGTGGTATATGATGTAATGAAATCGCCTGTCCTACCACAGCATATAAATTAGTGCATAAGAGTGATTTCATCAAGCAGGCCCTGTGATAATACAATTCTGTTATATATAAGCCACCTTTGTTATTGCGGATTTTAGCAGTTGTACAGGTCCATACATTTCAGTTATTATAATTAAGTGTATTCCATTTAAAATTCTATTTAAAATGTATTTCGTAATATACTGTCCTTCTAATATAAGAAACAAAAAATACATTTTAAAACATAGGGGGTTATTTACTAAAGGCAAATCCACTTTGCACTACAAGTGCAAACTACAAGTGTAAAGTGCACTTGAAATTGCACTGAAAGTGCACTTGGGGGACATGCAAGGAAAAAAAAAACAGCATTTTAGCTTGCACATGATTGGATAATAAAATCAGCAGAGCTTCCCCTCATGTCAGATCTACCCCTCAGATTTACAGTGACTGCACTACCAAGTTCACTTTCAGTGCAATTTCAAGTGCACTTTGCACTTGCAGTTTGCACTTGTAGTGCAAAGTGGATTCACCTTTCATAAATAAGCCCCATAGTGTGCAATTAAAAAAAAAAAACTCCATCCCTAATCTGAGCGTGATTATTTTAATTAGACATTTGGCCAATATAATTGGCTAGAAAATGACACTGGTAGTCTAGCATAATAAAAGATACACATTTAATGCGTTTATTATTGTTATCCCTATTGTTTGTTGATGTGTCTTACTACAGAAAATCAATGTTTCCATTAAAATACCTAAAGTTGGCCATAGACTTGCTGAACCAGCCAAGATTTGAATCATGTATGCGATTATAGCTAGCAGCTGTTATAGCCGCTAGCAATAATCACTGTGTTCTTCTGGCGGGGGCCACTTCCCCCTCCCCCTTCTGGGAGGATACAATGGCTTGGCGGGAGGGATTCCCCTGTCAACACTTTCTGTGTTGATGGGGGAATCAAGCAGGTTGCAGGAAATAAATTTGCTCCGTCTATGGTTGAACTTAGGCATTAGGCTTGTGCAATGCCTTTCATAACGAATCGAAATTCGGCCGAATTTTGCATCTTTCGGACATAGAAAAATAACGAATTTCAACTAATACGAAATAAATTATAGCAGATATAACGAATGAATTCGACATGATTCGGTAATTCATTAAAGGTCTAATGAAGCAAAAGGTCAACTCAAAGTCAAATCTTACAGTCCAATCAGCTGATTAATTTTGTGCTGGAGGTTGGATTACTGGCAAAGTGCATTCCTGAGAACTGAGTGAGAAGGGTGTTGTATTGTATTTGAGCAGAGGAGAAGAGATATTGTCATTGTGTGTGTTAATAGATTCAATAAACAAATGACTTTCCAAACTACGAATCATTATCACGAATATATATAAACATACATAAATATCGAATTTCAACGAATACAAACAAAATTATAGCGCATATAACGAATGAATTCGACATGATTCGAGATTCAGTATAACGAATATCGTCACTCTACGAATAATAACAAATTATCCGAAAACGTATTAACGTAACATAACGAATATAACAGAACGAATTTATGTATTTTATGAATCACAACTAACCGAAACTAAACACATTTTTCCGTTGTGCACAAGTCTATTAAGCATACCCTATATGCCACAGACTTCCTCCCTCCATGCCCACTGTACATGGTGAAATTACGAGGAGAGCCACATCTCACTGTGTCTTAGGAGTGTTAACAAGCATGTTTCCGGAACAAGTTATGCTCGCAATCCAAGGTTTTACTGTTTGCTTTAATAAGTGAAAAGTGTATCGCAAAATAACCATGGCCTGTAGATATAGTCAAGATAAGATTACCAAGTACAGGGACTCTGTGGTTTTCTGTTTGCTCTGTCAGTGACATACAATATTTTGCTATTTTAATATGCAAATTTGTGATCCTGATATTAAGATTACGCTGGTTACTGTTATGCAGATTTAAATACCTCATACATATACTCTGTAGTTGCATTTTACATTTTTACTTGCTTTTAATAAATCTCCTTTGTGGAAAATATTTTCCAATAAGCGTAACGCAATTCTTCTTCATCACTTGCCAGGATGGCAATGCAAGAGCACAGTTGTAAAACGGGGACAGGGCATTGCCACTCTACAAGGATCTTCCTGGCAGAATTTATTTTAATAAAAATATTAAAAATGACCTTTGAAATGACAGTTACATGTAGAAACAATGAGAATTGAATGATTGGGTTTATGTAATCTATAGGTGTTGGTGTGGGGGGGATTTCTATGGGCTATGTGAAGGACACTGCATGGTTAATTAAAGAGAAGTGTCTGTAAAGATTTGATGTGATCATGACCACCTCAGAACAGCAGAGGTTTAAGGCTGCATTCATACCTGGGCATTTTGAATTGCGGGCAGAATTGCCGTGATTCTGCCCCCGATTTTGAAAACACTCTGCTAATATGACAAATCTCAAAACATGAATTTCAGATGTCATTTATAAATCACACTGCAATCATGGCAAGCTGCAATATTCCTTTTTTTGGCAACAAGCAATTTATTGCGCAACAATTGCGGCAGAACCGCACCGCATTTTTATGTGCCATTAAGAGCGTTTTGAAATCATGGGCAGAATCATGGCGATTCTGCCAGCAATTCAAAACCCCCAGGTGTGAATGCAGCGTAAAGAGTAATTCCACTTTTGTTGAGAAAAAAGCAATCTCCTCTGGGTGATCAATGTACATTGCAAGGATTTTAACTAATTTTGTTGCAGATTCCTACCCGTTCTGCTCTGAAGAAAAAAAACTTTTTTGTGCACTTGCAATGTTCCAATTAGAAAAAGTTGCAGGGTCTGCTTTCCTTTAGTAAAGTGCAGCTTTTTTTTTTGTTTTCCCTGACCTGCAAAGTAAAGGCATATTGTGCTAGTATGCATCACATACTAGCAGATTATGTGAAACTTACCTGCAAACGAAGCCCTCAATGTCACCGATGGAGGCCGCATCCATCTTCGCCTGTCTTCCTTCCAGGTCCGCAGACTTGTGGAGCCACCAGTCACGGCACAGGGCTCTGAGACAACAGCACGGCTGTCCGTTCCTTCAGAGCGCATGCGCCAATGACGTCATCAGCTGCATATGCAATAAATTTGTCCTAAACTGTGCATATTTAGGAGATATTCACAGTACATATAGGTAAGCCTTATTATAGGCTTACCTATAGGTACAAATAATCCATAGGAGTTTACTTCATCTTTAATGCAGACTTCTGGGAAAATCAGTGAGCCAATCACACGGAAAATCAGTAAGCCAATCAAGCAAGGACATGAATTTTAGGGGAAGTTCTGCACACCTACTGTGTACAGAAGGCCTCCAGGTTGTGGACATCTCCTATTGGTGGAGGCAACACTTCAATTGCATATCCCTCCATTACAGGATGGCTGAATTTTCGATTAATATATGGCCTAGCTGGTTGTACACAAGTCGATCTATCGTTCGACTTGTGTACAACCAGCCTGTTGGGTTTTTCCTGAACAATCAGTGCTACCGACTATAGCCAGCAACACTGATGTATTGTGAAGGTGGGGAAGATTCCCTGCCAGCTGAACACAGTGGGAGCGATTCCCCCACCCACATTGAAAAAAAAATGATCCGATTTCCCCCACCCACACACTCATAGATGGGGGAATCATTGATATGGATGGGGGAATCATTGATATGGATGGGGGAATCAGAATTTTTTTTTTTCATTCAACCAGCGGGTTGAACAAAAGAAATGATTGATGTATATGCTGCCTAAGGTAATTGATGCACAATGACTATTTACATTTAATTTTTGCCTTGAGTTGGGCTCTAAGTAAAATATAAAGATGATATCAGAATTCTGTGTAATTCCAATAACTCTGCTCGCTTTGGTTCTCTCTGCTTCCAAATACTGTTCTGGGTAATACACAGAGGTAGCAAATAAATAAATAACACGTATAAAACAAATGACTTTCATCTCATTAAAATAATGTGTCTTCGATAAGTGTAATTTCACCTCCTGCTATGTGGGGTTTGTTGCCCAGAATTTATATAGATCACTTAACAGACATTTAATTAAATGTGCTATGCTGCAGCGCTGAATTATGTTTGCTGTGATGCACGTATATATCAAATATTGGTTAAGCTTTGCCCTTTTTGCTGTACCTTAATATGATAAGGGTCATTTATGCTGGAGTCCACGCTTATAATTCTAATTAAAAGCAATGTGTCTGTGTGCTCAGGGAAGGTTAATTTTTTTTCTTGGGGAAACCCATCCATCCTATATCCCGGCCAGCACAAAAGATGGCTCTGTCTGACCAGGGTGAGCAAATTGATTAGCTGATTTTTGCAAGGATTAATCAAACTCTATTATTTGCTACTTGCACTCCTTGGCCCTTTACTCTCAGTGTCATAAAAAAGGTTATCCCTTTAATCCCCTCCTTCTTAGGGGCTATCAGCAAGATGTAATCAGTTTGGAGGCTGAGATGAAAAGGAACATGTAAGGCTTCTTATCAGAAGCATCAATTACATTGTATACCAACATTAGAGCGAAAGGGAGATTTGCATTTAGCTTTAAGTGGTGTAACAACTCGCAGAAGAACGGGTCACTGAAAGTGGAACTTCAGCCCAGGTTCACACTGTTGCGGTGTGGGACACCGCATGTAATTCACACAGTAGATGCAGCACATTTCTATGCGAATTATATGCGGTGTCTCTGGGGTGCGATTTGAGCCATGGATTTTTATGCCTCAAATCGCACCGCATTCGCACCAAACTGGTGCAGGACCCTCTTTTTAATCCGCACCAGAATCGGAACCGCATCACACTGCATTTTGCAAACCAATTGCGAGGTGTTTTTAACTTAACATACACTCAGCAATCGGTTCACATGGACAGGTTGTGATTTATATGCAGTGCTGAATCCACAGTGAATTTGCTGTGAATTCGCACCGCATCTAATGTGAACTCAGGCTCACTCTCCCAATTAAAGCGCTTGTATTCACAGAAAAAAAAAATATCTGTAAGGCAAAGTTATAATGAGCTAGTATGCACCGCATACTAGCTCATTATGAAATACTTACCTTAGAACAAAGCCCCGGGAGCTGACATGTTCCCTCTGCGTTTCTTCTGGGTTCGCGGCTCCGGCGCTGTGAGCGGCCAGAGCCGCGATGACGTCAAGGAGCTCTGATTTTCTGGCAGCATACACCGGACCTTCAGAGTGCATGCACTGCTGGCATCAGCGGCTGCATGCAAGGTGAACATCTCTTAAACCGTACAGGTTTAGGAGATATTCATTTTACCTACAGGTAAACCCTATCATTGGCATACCTGTAGGTAAAAATGTGAAAGCGGGGTATACAACCAATCAAGAGCCAGGAGCCTGTGGAAAGAGAGACAGAGTGTCCCCGCAGACTGAATGAAGGGGTTCAGGTAAGTAAAACGGGGGGGTAGGGGGCCGGTGACTGCCGGGTGTTTTTTCACCTTAATGCATAGGATGCAATAAGGTAAAAAAACACGAACCTTTACAACCCCTTTAACAAATGAGCATATAGGAGAACTCCATTGATAGGGTTTACATATACTTTTAATGATCTTTAAATGAGCTTGCCCCCTTTTGATCCATGGAAAAGGGAACAGGAGTGGGGCTATTGTTGTATTGTAATGGCAAAAAAAGTTGGTTTTAGGGCAATAACAACACAGCAGGATATAGAAACTTTACAACAGGACCTGAATAAATTAATGGAGTGGGCTACTGCATGGCAAATGAAGTTTAACATGTAAGGTAATGCACTTGGGGGGGTAAAAATATAAATGCAAGTTACTCATTAGGGGGAGAACCCCTAGGGGCCTCCAGGATGGAGAAGTATCTAGGGGTCCTAGTTGAAGACAGACTGAGCAATAGCATGCAATGTCAAGCTGCAGCTACTAAAGCCAGCAGAACATTAACATACATTAAAAAGGGAAATTACTTCAGAGATAAAATGATTATTCTGCCACTTTTTAAAACTCTGGTTTGGCCGCATCTGGAGTATTCTGTCTAGTTCTGGTCACCAATCCTCAGAAGGGACGTGTGGAACTGGAGAAAGTCCAGAGAAGTGCAACTAAATTAATATGGGGACTAGAGGACCTCAATTATGAGGAACGAATACAAGCGCTAAATTTATTCTCCTTGGAGAAGAGACACTTGAGAGGAGATATGATGCCGATATACAAATATCTCATTGGTGATCCCAGCGTAAGTAGGAAACTTTTCAGTCCCAGGGAGTGTAAGAGGACACGGGGCCACACGATGAGACTGGAAGAGAAGCCGTTTAACCTTAAAGGGGTTGTAAACCCTTGTGTTTTTTTACATTAATGCATCCTTTGGAATAAGGTGAAAAAACTTCTGACACTGACCGGCCCCCCAGCCCCTTGTTTTACTCACCTGAGCCCATTCGTTCCCTTGGCGGAGACGTACTCTAGCTCTCTGCCTGGGGTTCTCGGCTCTTGATTGGATAGATTGATAGCAGCGCAGCCATTGGCCCCCCGCTGCTGTCAATCAAATCCAATGACACGGGCACCAGGGGGGCCCGAGTCCGGCATTCTGTGTATATGCATGCAAACGCTGGACTCGGGAGCACACCCGCAAGGTAACCCCCAGGGATAGGAGGAGCCAGAAACACCACCGGGGGGACCCCAGAAGACGAGGTTCGGGGCGACACTGTGCAAAACGAACTGCACAGTGGAGGTAAGTATGATGTTTGTTATTAAAAAAAATAAAACAAAGGTTTACAATCACTTTAACTACTTAAGGACCGGAAGCTTTTACCTCCTTAATGACCAGGCCATTTTTTTCGATACAACGTTATTTTAACTGACAATTGCGCGGCCATGCAATGCTGTACTTTTTTAGTGCCTATGTGCACACCAAAGGCCTGTCATTGCTCTGCGCTTGATATTCAGTTCTACAAACACACACACATGTATTTTTTTTTGGGGGGGGGGGGGGCAGGTTTATATGATAAAAGTATTGACATGTAATGTTACTATCCTTTATTTTTAGAATTTAATAATGTGCTAAGTTTAGTGGTTGGGTGTTAACTTGGCACAATAGAATAGATAGAAGAGTGACTTTCCAGGTTTCAATTTACTAATGATGCTGGCACAATAAAAGTTTACGTTTACATTCTTGTTTGCAGCACATTCCATGATTATTTCACTCCTTAGTGATTGTAACACACTGATGGTAATGTGCATTTGTCACACAGTATTGATGGCAAGTGCTATTTTCTGCAGAGCAATAAAGAGAACACAATGCACTGTGTCTTCCTGCAGGGTAAACCCTTCCATTTATTTCAGTTACTTATATAGCGCCGTCAATTTACGCAGCGCTTTACATATACATTGTACATTCACATCAGTCCCTACCCTAAAGGAGCTTACAATCTAGGGTCCCTAACTCACATTCATACATACTAGGGACAATTTAGACAGGATCCAATTAACCTACCAGCATGTCTTTGGAGTGTGGGAGGAAACCGGAGTACCAGGAGGAAACCCACGCAGGCACAGGGAGAACATGCAAACTCCAGGCAGGTAGTGTCGTGATTGGGATTGGGATTGGGATTTGAACCAGTGACCCTTCTTACTGCTAGGCAAAAGTGCTATCCACTACACCACTGTGCCGCCCATCTAGAACAAGGCTGAGAATTCCCTCGTAGGTGAGCTAAGAGGTGGACAGGGGTACAATGCTTACACAGCAGACAATTGTGCTGACTTGTTGGCAAACACATTTGTTCACACCTTCACTGAGCATGATAGTCTATAACTGGAGCTAACCAGCCAATTTTACAGTGCCTTGCAAAAGTATTCACCCCCTTGGCTTTTTACCTATTTTGTTACATTACAGCCTTTGATTCAATGTTTTTTTTAATCTGAATTATATGTGATGGATCAGAACACAATAGTCTAAGTTCGTGAAGTAAAATTAGAAAAATATATACATAAAACTATTTTTCAGAAATAAAAAAATGATAATTGGCATGTGCGTATGTATTCACCCCGTTTGTTATGAAGCCCATAAAAAGCTCTGGTGCAACCAATTACCTTCAGAAGTCATATAATTAGTGTAATGATGTCCACCTGTGTGCAATCTAAGTGTCACATGATCTGTCATTACATACTGTATACACACTTTTTGAAAGGCCCCAGAGGCTGCAACACTTAAACGCTTCCTGTCCGCCTCGCGCAGATATACTGCGGCAGAAGGGCACGTACAGGCAGATTAACGTACCTCTACATTGCCCTTTAAGGGGCGCGCACCCACCAGGAGCTCCGTGACCGCGATCGTGGGTCCGACGGACCCGATGTCCGTGGGAATACCCGCGATCGTCTCACGGTGAGGAAGAATGGGGAGATGCTAATGTAAACAAGCATCTCCCCGTTCTGCCTAGTAAAAATAAAACTATCCCCTATTTTGTAGACGCTATAACTTTTGCGCAAACCAATCAATAAACGCTTATTGCGATTTTTTTCCCAAAAATATGTAGAAGAATACGTATCGGCCTAAACTGAGGAAAAAAATTTTTTTTTTAAATATTTTTTGGGGATATTTATTATAGCAAAAAGTAAAAAATAATGCGTTTTTTTCAAAATTGTCGCTATTTTTTTGTTTATAGCGCAAAAAATAAAAACCGCAGAGATGATCAAATACCACCAAAAGAAAGCTCTATTTGTGGGAAAAAAAAGGACGTCAATTTTGTTTTGGAGCCACGTCGCACGACCGCGCAATTGTCAGTTAAAGCGACGCAGTGCCAAATGCAAAAAGTGCTCTGGTCGGGAAGGGGGTAAATTCTTCCGGGGTTGAAGTGGTTAAGCAAGAGGAACCCCTAACCAAACACTGCCATGAAGACCAAGGAACTCTCCAAACAAGTAAGAGACAATGTTGTTGAGAAGTACAAGTCAGGGTTTTTTTTTTTGTTACATTCTTTTTATTGTTTTTCATAATGCAAAAATTAAAAGCATACAGCATCAGAAATTGTCATATAGTATTGCAAATTGCAAAAAACAATTAGTAACATTATTACATACTATAACCCTTCACCCTCCCTCCAGCCCAACCTAATCCCACCCCCTACCACACATCACTCAAACATTATCTATGCCTGTTGTCAAATCAATTGCCTAACGCTATGGCCAAAGAGAAAGATGAGAACCTCACCGTTGGCAGATGGAAAATTTAGGGAAGAGACCGTATGATAGAGAGAAAAGAGAGAAAAAAGAAACGGCAGAGGGAGGGACTCATACGGGCATCCCAATTTCTGCAGCCAAGGTCTCCACATTGTCTCAAACTTTCTGAGATTGTCCTGTCTAATATACAGCACTCTCTCACTCCAGACCAGTAAATTGATAGTTTCAATCCAACTCTCCGCCGTCGGGGGGGACTGAGCCTGCCATTTCTGTGCAATTAATTTTCTAGCTTGGAACAAACATCTCAACACTACCTCAGTGGTACCAGGCAGGACTCTATCTTCCTCCAGACACCCTAATAGGCATGTTTTGGCTTCAGGTACTAGTGAGCTCCTAAAGGTTTTATTTATCCTAGTGATTATACCCCCCCAATAGCTAAAGAGCTTTGGACACTTTCACACCATATGAATAAGGTCTCCTGTCGCCTTGCACCTGGGGCATTCATCATTTTGTTTCCAACCAAGTTTAAACATTTTTTGGGGGGGTATAATAAACTCTATGGATTAGAAACAGATGAGAAAGCTTCTGCGAGGGGGAGATCGAGACCAGGGCCCCTTGTTCTAAAATCTTATCCCATTGTGCCATAGTAATTGTCCCCACGTCTCTCTCCCACCACTCTTTACTCTTAAGAGGACCCACTCCGCTTATAATTCTCTCCCCCAGGCTATTATACATCTTGGAAATTAGGCCTTTAGTAGAGGCTGAATTAATAATTTTCAGAAGTACGGGGATTTGGGTCCACACTATAATTTGAGACCTGAACTGTGCTTGAATGGCATGTCTAATCTGCAGGTATTTTTTAAAACGTCTTGTTTGATATGTTAAATTCCCGCCTTAAATCTAAAAAAGACTTCATGAGGTTGCCCTCGTATAACTGAATCAGGTGGCTAATACCCTGCCTTTCCCATTCCCAAGGTCTCTCTATCCCCCTAATTTCAGCCAGGTTTTTGTTATGCCATAGAGGGGTATATTCTGTTAGCCCATTATACCCCATTATTATTATTGCTAACTAATTTTATTGTCGGGACTCTATAATAAAAGGAATCTGCCTCTAGTACCTCCACTAATGTATTACGTGGGACCCCCTTTCTCATCATCCTATTATTAGGATTCCTGCCATCTATGGTTCCACAGCCCACTAGATGTTGCAGCTGGGATGACAAAAAATATAGTCTCGGGTGTGGAATCGCCATACCACTGTCTTTAATTGGTAATTGCAACGTTTGCAGGCTAATCCTAGCTTGGCCCTTTTTCCAAATTAATTCCCTAAAAAGGGATTCTATTTTCTTAAACCACTTTTGACCTATCCAGGTCGGAGAATTGTGAAGAATATATAATATCTGCTGTAGCCATATCATTTTTATTAGATTACAGGGCCCTGCAACAGATAGGGGGAGATGGCACCAAATGTCTCCCTTTTGTTTTAGTTTCGATAGCAATGGGGTTAAGTTATTGTTGGCATACTGGTTTATATCACTTGTAATCCAAACACCCAGGTATTTCAACTTGGTCACTACTTTCAGGTGGTAAATTCCCGGTGGTATCTGGTCACTAATTGGGTCGATCGGTAACAAGGCTGACTTGTCTCAGTTGATGACCAGGCCAGAGAGGCTCCTGAACTCTCCCAACATTTGTATCACTGGGTTTAGCGAAGCTTCAACATCTCCAAGAAAGAACAGGACGTCATCTGCGAAGAGTGCTATCTTGTCCTCTTCTAGCTGACGCCGGAACCCCTGTATGTCTGGCCTTAGTCTAGTCATGATTGCTAGGAGTTCCATTGTGAGGGCGAACAATAGGGGAGACAGGGGGCAACCCTGTCTCGTCCCTCTCCCAAACTGGAACATTACCGAGTATTCGTTGTTAATTTTAATTTTTACTCTTGGTTCATTATATAGTAGCTTCACCCAGCTAATAAAGGAGGGGCCAAACCCAAATCGGATAAGCACCTTCCATAAGTAGTCCCATTCTAGACTATCAAAGGCCTCGGCGGAATCCAAGACCAAAACGGCCTTGGGGCCTATGTTGTCAGTGGGAATCTGCATGTTTAAAAAGACTCTTCTAATGTTAATGCTTGTTGATCTATTGTAAATGAAGCCAGACTGATCCGGATGTATTAACCCTTGGATGCATCTATTTAAACAGGTTGCTAAAACTTTTGCCAATATTTTTACGTCAGTGCATAGTAATGAAATTGGGTGATAGGAGGAGACATCCAGGTGGTCTTTCCCTTCCTTGTGTATTCCAATGATAGTGGCTTCAGACATTGAAGTAGGAAGTCTCCCATTAGCTAGTGCCCATCTTAATGTTTCCCGCAATTCTGGGAGAAGTACCTCTCCATATCTTTTATATATTTCCACCAGAAGCCCATCTGGGCCTGGTGATTTTTGGCTGGACATTCTAGCTAGTGCCCGTTTTAGTTCCTCCAAAGTCACTGGTGCCTCCAAATCTATTCTATCCTGCTCCGACAAGGAAGGGATTGATATTCCCTGCAGAAAATCATCCGTTATTACACTCCCATCGCTCCTGTTAGATTTATACAAAGACTTGTAATAGTTACTAAATACCTGCATTATCTCTATCCCATCAGTGGTGATGTCTCCGCTTGAAATCCTAATCGCCGAGACGGAAGAGGGGGGAGTATTAGATTTAATCAGGAGGGAAAATACGGCCAACCCTTTCCCCCTCCCCAAAATTGCACTGCCTTTGAAATATACGCCTATTCTCCGTCCTCCTAGTAATAGCCATTTTATACACTTGTTGTTTATCTAACCACTCCCTCTGCTTATCTAGGGTTGGATCTTTAAGTTATCGCTTCTCTGCCAGTGTCACCTATTTCCTAATATCCCTTCCCACTCTCTGGATTTTTCCTTGGTTCTAGCCACCTGTTAAATCAGAAGGCCTCTGAGATTGGCCTTCAAGGAGTCCCAGACCACGTCTGGCCATGCCAAACCTGTGTTAATTTGTACATATTCCTTTAGGCTAGACACCACTTCTCCGGGATTGCCAATCAATTCCAACCAACAAGTGCTTATTTTCCATGCTCTAGGGAGGGTCTTACCCCCAGCATTCATTGTCAGCATGAGCAGTGAGTGATCTGAGACTCCTCTCGGACCATACTCTATACTACTTATTGTTGATACAAGTCAGGGTTAGGTTATAAAAAAATATTAAAATCTTTGATGATCCCTAGGAGCACCATCAAATCTATCATAACCAAATGGAAAAAACATGGCACAACAGCAAACCTGCCAAGAGACGGCTGCACACCAAAACTCACGGATCGGGCAAGAAGGGCATTAATCAGAGAGGCAGCACAGAGACCTAAGGTAACCCTGGAGGAGCTACAGAGTTCCACAGCAGAGACTGGAGTATCTGTACATAGAATGACAATAAGCCATACGCTCCATAGAGTTGGACTTTATGGCAGAGTGGCCAGAAGAAAGCCATTACTTTCAGCAAAAAACAAAATGGCACGTTTTGAGTTTGCGAAAAAGGCATGTGGGAGACTCCCAAAATGTATGAAGGAAGGTGCTCTGGTCTGATGAGACTAAAATTGAAGCTTTTGGCCATCAAAGAAAACGCTTTGTCTGGCACAAACCCAACACATCACATCACCCAAAGAACACAATCCCCACAGTGAAACATGGTGGTGGCAGCATCATGCTGTGGGGATATTTTTCAGCAGTCGGGACTGGGAAACTGGTCAGAGTTGAGGCAAAGATGGATGGTGCTAAATACAGGGATATTCTTGAGCAAAACCTGTACCACTCTGTGTGTGATTTGAGGCTAGGACGGAGGTTCACCTTCCAGCAGGACAATGACCCCAAACACACTGATAAAGCAAAACTTGATCGGTTTAAGTGGAAACATGTAAATGTGTTGGAATGTCCTAGTCAAAGCCCAGACCTCAATCCAATAGAAAATCTGTGGTCAGACTTAAAGATTGCTGTTCACAAGCGCAAACCATGGAATTGTAGGTCGTACTATATATTAATAATAAGCACACTACAACATATTGGTGTTTAAATGGCCACGGCACCTTTATTGGTATTAAAATTAAAACAAATAACTTTATTCAAAAATCAATGAAATATAAATAAATATTCTTTTAAGCTTAAACTATTCTAACTCGCTCAGTCATAGGACTTGAGCTGTAAATAAATTAGTTCATAAAAGTCCCCCCTTGATTCAAGGGTGACATAACCACATAATGGTGCCAGCGACAAGGGTGGGAGGGAAGGGGAGCTAAAGCTTAAGCCGCCTCAGGGCAAATGTGAGCGGGTCTGTCACGCAGAGGCTTATATAGCCTCTTATTCTGAGGGAAAACGTTTTTCCCGCTCCTTGCCTCGTGGCCAGCCCGCTCTATATATATATATTTTTTTTTTTTAACAACTTTATAAATTTTTTGTGGCGACCACAATCCCATGATGCAGGCGCCTTATTGTGCCCACTATTCATGCAATTGTAGGTCGCACTATATATTAATAATAAGCACACTACAACAGATAAATAAATTAGTTCATAAAAGTCCCCACCAGCCGGGTTTTTGCAAACAAGGAGATCCCCCCCAATTGACCGGAAACATTTTTCAATTGAATGGAATGGAAACATTAATTTTAAACTATGCAAATCTTGCTTCATTAAAATCATCAAATCTAAAGTTTTTAATCTACCAACATCGTTACCTCCAATGTGTAAAATCAACATAGAAGGATAAGGCCAAGAATGAAACAATTCAGAAATATGAAGGAAAAGATTAGTCCATTGTAGACCACGAATGCCCTTGCAAAGAATATGAAACTTATCAGAAGGTAACGATAGGTTGGAACCATAACAATGCTGTGAAGCTCTTTTATGAGCCCAGTAAATGTATGAATGGCCAAATATCCATATGCAAGATTTGGCACCTATAAATTAAAGAGATAAGTTAGGTCGGATGTACATGTTAAATCTACTAGACTCCCATCTACCCAGTCTCATAATGACCTCATCACTCAAACCCAATCTAGCAGCTACTGTAGCAGCTCCAATTCTGAAAGAATGGGTAGAAAATTTAAAAAGGGAAAAACCTAAACGAGCTAGTTTTACGGACAAGTCACTTAGGCGAGGGAGGAGTCTGGTATTGGCGCTGCGCCGCACGCCGTAAGGAGTTCACGGTCTTTCCCCCAGCCTCAGCAATGGAAGACAGCTGATGAAAGATAGCTAGCAGCCTTCCCCACCGCCCACCCCCCCCCCTGCAGTTTTTGCAGTACTAACTCCCTTGTACCCCTCATATGGATATCTGGACGTCCCTACCTTCCCGGCGAGAGAGGATGGAGACGGTGATTCCGCTTCTCATCGACGGTGACTCAAGACGCTAGCCATCCGTCAATCCTATCTTCGGCTGCCAGCTGTGGAGCCGTGCTGGGTTCCGTGATGCTCGTGACGACCTAGGAATTTGGCGGTCAGAGTCCAATGGGGAGCGAGAGAGGACAGCGAGTAGCTCCGAGAGGAGCCAAATGGTTCCGGAGACACCCGAACGAGCGAATGGAGGAGGCAGCGAGACCGAGGACGGCAAGTGTTGGTGGATGGTCTTCTTCTATATCTCCTTTGAATCTCTCCCTACCCTCCACAGATAAGTATGCTCTTATTGTTTCCTTTTTCTGGAGCTTGTTTGAAAAGAAAAAGGGGAAGAAAAACAAGTAAGTGGTGAAAAAAAATGGGAGAAAGAGTAAAGAATCAAATAAATAAATAATAAGTGAATAAAGTACCTGCGGTTGAAGGAAAAGAGGAAGGGAAGTGAGAGGGCAGAAGAAAGTGGAGGAGAAAATTGAGATAGAAAGAAAAAAGTAGAGAAAAGAGAAACTATAAAAGAGGCTGGGGGATGGTAATATTGTAACATTGTAATATTGAAAAGGAAGAGTCCATAGAAGAAGGATTGAGAAGGAAGGAGGGAGAAGACGAGGAGGGAAGGAAGAGAAAAGGTTTATGTAATACATGAAAAGAAAATAAGCTGACATAAAAGGACAGAGATTGTACATATATCATCGTATATCATCATACATTGCATAAGTTAAGGATATCCTGTGGTTTGCTGTGGAATGCCGTGGTTTGCTGTGGAATGCCATGATATTTCTCTCTTTTGTTTAAAGAACTGTTTCTTGCAATAGAGTGACCTAAGGATAAAGATCAGAGACTGTCGATTAAAATAACTGATCAGGCTACTCAGGGCTGAAAAGATTTGGAGACGAGTAACTGGAGTGGGAAAGAAAGGAAAGAAGGTTTTGGTTTTTTTTTGTCCTTCCCCCAATTAGCAGTCTAGGGAATTTGGGTATACAAGGAGAAGGGAGGTTTGCTTCTTGTTTGATTGATTTGATGAGGGGTAAAACGACAAGAAGTGCTGGTGCGGTAGCTAAATCGCCTCAGGCCAGTCTAGCCGCTTCAGCCCCGGAAGATTTTACCCCCTTCCTGACCAGAGCCGATTGCGATTCGGCACTGCGTCGCTTTAACTGACAATTGCGCGTTCGTGCGACGTGGCTCCCAAACAAAATTGACGTCCTTTTTTTCCCAAAAATAGAGCTTTCTTTTGGTGGTATTTGATCGCCTCTGCGACTTTTATTTTTTGCGCTATAAACAAAATAAGAGCAACAATTTTGAAAAAAACGCATTATTTTTTACATTTTGCTATAATAAATGTCCCCCAAAAATATATAAAAAAACATTTTTTTTCCTCAGTTTAGGCCGATCGTATTCTTCTACATATTTTGGTAAAAAAAATCACAATAAGCGTTTATTGATTGGTTTGCCCAAAAGTTATAGCGTTTACTAAATAGGGGATATTTTTATGGCATTTTTATTAACATTTTTTTCTAGTAATGGCAGCGATCAGTGATTTTTATTGTGACTGCGACGTTATGGCGGACATGTCGGACATTTTTGACACATTTTTGGGACCATTGTCATTTATACAGCGATCAGTGTGATTAAAAATGCACTGATTACTGTGTAAATGACACTGGCAGTGAAGGGGTTAACCACTAGGGGGCGGGGAGGGGTTAAGTATGTCCTAGGGGAGTGATTACTAACTGTAGGGGGATGGGCTAGCAGTGTCACTACGCTGATCATTGCTCCCGATTACAGGGAGCTGTGATCAGTGACACTTGTCACTAGGCAGAACGGGGAGATGCTGTTTACATCAGCATCTCCCCGTTCATCCTCTCCGTGAGGCGATCGCGGGCATCCCCGCGGCGATTGAGTCCACGGGACCCGACTCACGGAGCTCCCGGCCGGTGCGCCATCAGTGGCGCGCATGCAATGGCACGGCGGGGAATTCAAATGAACGTACCTGTAAGTCCATTTGCCCAGCCGTGCCATTCTGCCGACGTACATCGGCGTGCGCTGGTCGGGAACCGGCTAGACCCTAGCCCTGGTCCCATGAATAGATATTTATCGCAAGGAAATGGGGAAGGAGAAAGACAACTGGGTATAAAGGGCCGACAGATAGACACAAAGGAGAAGGAGAAAAAAGAGAAAAAGGGTCAGAATAAGACAGTAGTGGAAACTAACCTACTCACAGGATGGAACAAGAACTAGAAGTGGAGGATGAAGAAGGAGGAAGGGAGGAAGACCAACATGCACCTCAACTACCAACAAAATCTGACTGAATGTTTTCGGCACTTGAAAACTCCCTGAAGGCAAAGATGACAACAATACATAAAGATATGGGACATATCCTCTCAAGAGTGGAAGAAGTAGAGACCAAAGTAGATACTCACTTAAAAATGATAAAAGAGTTGAAAGGGGAAATAAATACATTAAAAAAGGAACAACAGGAACAATCCTATAAAATAGAGGATCAAGAAAACAGAGAACAAAGGAAAAATCTGAGAATTGGTGGCCTTCCTGAATCTGAACAAGTAGAAAATTTAATAGAAAAAATGAACAATATTTTTAACCCTATTCTAGGAAAGGAAGAATCCAATATAATAAGAATAGAAAGAGTACATCGAATAAGAAGACCCCAAGGGCTCTCAATGGAGACACCAAGAGATATAATAGTGCAATTTAAAAATTGGGAGGAAAAAAACAAATTTGGATGAACCTGAAGAGAAAACCACCGATTGAATATGCAGGAGCTAGGATACAAATTTTTCAAGATTTGTCCCAAGAAACGTTAAAAAGAAGAAGGACGTTAAGACCCTTACTGAAAATTCTCCAAGAGCAGGAAATACAATATAACTGGGGCTTTCCTGCATGCCTGATAGCAAGGAAAAATGGAAGAAGTGCTAGACTAAGATTTACAGAAGAGATACCGGACTTTTGCAATAAATTAGAAATTCCACTACCAGAAAACGGCAGAAATGTAAACAGACAAGAACAATCAACGACACGAGACTAATCACAATGGCAATTGAGCTCTAGGAATAGAACATATGAAGTAGCGTCCTAAATGAAATATGGGATCTGAAAAGTAGCGTTAAAGTGTACAAAGATAAGATGTATTATTATTTGAAGAGGGGGGGTGGGAGGGAGGTGGGGGGGGGGGGGTTGTGGGGAACAGTGAATGAAAAGAGAAAGAGAAAAGAGGATAATAAATAAATAAAATAAGCTAGAGGCGGGGAGGGGAGGCCGGGACTTACGGTGTGGTCAGGGGGACACTCTTTCTTAGTATAGGAGAGAGGGGCTCAGTGCGTCTTATAGATTTCCACCTCAGACTTAGAAGAGTGGAGGGGGCAAGGTTGAGCTCCACAAAACAAAAGTGCTCTCTGCTCTAGAGACCATGGGGTTAAATTATCTTCATCGGGGGGGTGAGGGGAGGGAGCGGGAAGGGGTTTGGAGGGGATGGGGAGGGGAGAGGGAGGGAGGGGTTTGGCTTGCATAAGTCGATATAGCGCTCAGTTACCTTCGAACAAAGTTAGGGATCCCTCGCGCGTCGGCTCGGGGGGTCCCCCCTCCCGGTCCTTTGTTCGGACCGGCGGGGGGGATTGCGGGAGGACGCGCGGGGATTAAAAAGGAATGGAAAATACGAATAATATAAAAATTTTGTCTTATAATGCCCGAGGATTAAACTCCCCAGGGAAGAGACATATAATACTTTGAGAACTAGATAAAAGCAAGGCTGAAATAATATTCCTACAGGAGACACATATCACTCAAAACTCAAATACTAAAATATATTCAAGAAATATTCCAACATGGTACTACGGAGACTCACCAATAAGAAGGGCTAAAGGAGTGGCTATTGGAATAGGGAAAAATATACGTTTTCTATTAGAACAAAGAAAAGTGGACCCAGAAGGACGCTTCCTCTTTCTTATGGGTTCCATACAGGGGGTAAAATACACACTTGCCAATGTATACTGTCTCAATACAAACCCCAAAAAATATCTGATGGAAATATTAAAAGTTTTAATGGAATTTAAACAAGGCAAATTAATACTGGCTGGAGACTTCAATGTCACCATGGACCAATGATTATATAGTACCTCCATAGCAATAGACAGAGAAGTAAGACAATTAAAGAAATTAAAAAGAAAATTATATGAATATCAATTAGTTGATCCTTGGCGAATACAACATCCAAGTACAAAAGATTACACCTTCTATTCAACTGCGCATGGAACATACTCCAGGCTGGATTACATCATGGTCGAACATAGAAGCTTGGAAGAAATAGCAGAAACAAAAATAGGAATAATAACAGCCTCGGATCATAGTCCAGTAATGCTGAAAATTAAATTGCAAGGAGAATCCTTCGAGAAAGGTACATGGAGAATAAATGAAGATATAATCGAAGACAGGAAGACGGAAAAAATTATAATAGAAGAGATCAAAAGATATTTTAAGGAGAATTATACCCCAGAATTATCAAAGGCAACAATTTGGGAGGCACATAAGGCTGTCATCAGGGGTAAATTAATATCTATTGGTGCAGGAAAAAAGAAGGAAAGAAGAAAAAATACGCTGAAAATTATAAAGGAAATATATGATCTGGAGCAAAGTCATAAAAAGCAATCAGACAAAGAAACATACCGGATCCTAATTCAAAAAAGAGATCAATTAAAGGAATGGATGGAACAAGAAGAGAGGAGGGAATACAATAGAGTACTGCAGGAGAGATTTAAATGGTTTAACAAGCCAGGAAAATACCTTGCAAATATGATAAAAAAAAAGAAGTATTTAAATTATATTGAGAAGATCAAAAATGAGAAAGGAGAAGTGGTAAACAAGACAACGGATATTGCATTAGCATTTCAAAAATACTTTAGCTCACTATAACAGGAAATACATCTTGAAGAAGATTTAAGAAAAAAGAAGATACAAGACTACTTAAAAAAGCAAATTTACCAAAAATAAAACTTGAGCAATTAAAAGAGCTGGGAAAAAAATAACGCAAGAGGAGATAAAACAGGCATTAAAAGAAACTCCTGCAGGAAAAAGCCCAGGACCAGACAGGTTCATGGTTAAATATTATAAAAAATATCAAGAACAACTGATCCCTGAGTTACAAGAATATCTGAACAATATAGGAGACGAAGAAGAAATAAGATGAGAATCGCTATTAGCCCACATTACAATATTATCCAAAGAAGGGAAAGATAGAACTAATTGTTCAAGCTACAGACCTATTGCTCTGTTGAACGTGGACACAAAACTCTATGCTAAAATTTTAGCTACTAGACTAAAAAAATTAATTCCACTCTGGATAAATCCCGACTAGACTGAATTTGTACCAGGGAGAGAAGGAAGGGACAACAGCTTAAAAACAATGGTAGAGGAAAAATCTGGTGTGAGTGGGACTTTAAAGGTACTGCAAAAATCAACAATGAAGTAGTAATAAAAATGTAGATCGTTTATTTAAATACAAATAAATACATTAAATAGCATAAAAAACGCAGCTGCAGTTTCAGTCATGGTCCTGGGTGTGCACACCTAAAAGAGCCCTGACCAAATGATAGGAGCTGGAGCCGCATGTACAAAAAATACTACGTCCTAAAATATCGACATGTTTCGCCAAATCGACTTCATCAGGAATAGGACGAAGATATTCAAACACAACGTGTTAAAACCAATAATAAACGGAATCAGTGGATTCACGCCATGTGAAAACTTTGATTTGATCTTAAAGTAACTGATGCCTTGATCAATCCGTGCTGAGTCACAGCCTGAGAGCTTACGATGCGGTACTGCAGGGACTTCATAAGAGTTTGCTGGTAACCTTCTTTATACTTGTGACAATGGGATTGGTCGTCTTTCTGCCATTTTCCATGTAACTTTCCAGCTCATGACTTTAAGATCATATCAAAGTTTTCACATGGCGTGAATCCACTGATTCCGTTTATGACTGTCCCGCCGGCATCGCTCTTGGACGTGTATACCAATTTATGTATTCATAGAATTAAGAGAGTGAGATACTGCAATTTTGCTTTTATTGTCTCATTTGCCTGGAAACCACATACCCCTCTATGGGAAGTTTTGCCAATTTAGGAGCTGGTCTGGAGTCCGGGTGTCTGGGGCATGCATCTGCTCCCGTCCCTTTCCCCCTCCCTCCTCCCCCGACTGTGCTTTCGTGGGATCCATCAAGGTTCCATATAAAATTATTGGTTTTAACACGTTGTGTTTGAATATCTTCGTCCATTCCTGATGAAGCCGATTTGGTGAAACATGTCGATATTTTAGGACGTAGTATTTTTTGTACATGCGGCTCCAGCTCCTATCATTTGGTCAGGGCTCTTTTAGGTGTGCACACCCAGGACCATGACTGAAACTGCAGCTGCATTTTTTATGCTATTTAATGTATTTGTTTGTATTTAAATAAACGATCTACATTTTTATTACTACTTCGTTGTTGATTTTTGCAGTACCTTTAAAGTCCCACTCACACCAGATTTTTCCTCTACCACCTTCTCAGGGATGTTGGTACGTTTTTCTTATATTGTGTATTCTTTGCTTACTGCCGAGCTCTTCCCATACATACTCAGCTTAAAAACAATATTGATGTTACACAGGAGTAAACAAAGAGAACCCCCAGCTCTATTCCTGTCAATAGATGCAGAGAAAGCATTTGACAGGGTAGACTGGAGATTCATGATGGACACGTTGCGGCATTTGGGACTAGGACCAAAAATGATGAAGTGGGTAACAAATCTATATAACGGTCCAACAGCAATGGCAGATTTTCACCTTGATCGCGATGCAGAACGGAACGCGGCAAGGTTGTCCGCTTTCCCCACTACTATATGTATTGGCATTGGAACCATTCCTGGCGACACTTCGAAACAATCAGGATGTGGGAGGGGTGAGAGTTGGAGAAAAAGAGCACAAAATCGCGGCATACGCGGATGACATCTTGATGTTTGTAACTAACCCAAGAGTGATTCTGCCAAATATACTGAAAGAAATAAAAGAATATGGGGAACTGTCAAATTTCAAAATAAACCTGATAAAAACAGAGATATTAAATATTGGACTAGGGAAAAGGGAAGTTCTGTCTCTTCAAAAAGAATTTCCATTCACATGGGTAAAAAAAGAACTAAAATACCTTGGAATTAAATTAACCTCAAAGGTTGAAAAAATCTTCCCTCAAATTATATCCCATTAATCAATGAGGTCAAGGAAGAAACAAAAAAATTAAGTATACAACCAATATCATGGATTGGAAGAATAAATATGTTTAAAATGATGGTACTTCCAAAAATAATTTACAAATTTCAGATGTTGCCAGTAAGGATTCCAGTTTTTTCATTATAATTAAAACAATATTGTTAAAATACATTTGGCATAATAAAAAAACGAGAATTAGATTTGCACAAATCACAAGGAAAAGGGAGCACGGAGGATTAGCAACTCCAGACATAAGTAGGTATTATAAAGCAATAGTCTTGTCACAAATGATTGAGTGGACAAACGGAAATAGTGAAAAAAAGTGGGTGGAGATGGAAAACACAATAAGTAAAACCACATTGCACAAAAACATATGGATACCATGAAAGTTTAGATTAATGGATTCGGAAACTCACGAAATAACTAAAAACGTTTTCAAAATCTGGGATATAGTACACACGAAGAATGAATGGAGATACAATTCACCGTTATTAGCACTCACAGGAACAAATTTTTTCACTCCAGGGAAGGAAATATTTGTAGGACGAGAAATAAGAAATCCGCAATTGAAAGATATCACCACAAAAGGGATTAAAACATGACTAGAATTAGAAGAAATTAATGGGTGGAAGATGAGCAAATGGAATTATTGCCAATTAAGACATCTAGTAAATACAATACCACATCCACTTAGAGAAGAAGAGAAATTAAGCTCCTTGGAAAAACTCTGTTTCACCAAAACGCCACTGAAAAATGGAATATCAAGAATCTATGGAATATTGGCTGACTTAGATGGACAAGAAAGACCTGAGTACATTAAACAATGGGAGAGAGAAATGAATTTAAAATTTGAAGATCAGAAAGTGGAAAAGATGATAGAAATGGGATACAATAAAGCCTGGGATATGAAGACCACTGAAATGAACTACAAGCTGTTAGCAAGGTGGTACCTGACACCAGTAAGAACCCACAGATATCAACAAGAGAAAACACCCTTGTGTTGGAGAAAATGTGGTCAAAGAGCAAGGATGACACATTTATGGTGGGAGTGTCCAATAATAATGGATTACTGGCAAGAAATAGTAAAAAAAATAGGGGAGATAACTGGTGAGACAATGGAACAAAATATATGGACCTGTTTGTTTCACGATTATAAAATACCAAAGAAACAATATATGAGATCAATGGTCCCAAAACTCTTGAATGCCGCAAAGGGTCTGATCCCAAAATATTGGTTAAAAAGTGGAAAACCAGATATAAGAGAGTGGTACGAAAAAATAGACTATTACTGTAAAATGGATTTGCTGAGAAACAAGGAAAGAAGAGATAATAAGTGTAATAGTCTCTGGGAGGGATGGAAAATATATAAAACCTCGGATATATATTTAGACAAGATGAAGGAAGGAGTAGGTATTGAGCTAGAATGATAAGGAACTTGGGAAGAAGCAAACCAGATAGAAGTGGGGGGGAGGGTGGGAAGTCGGGGATAACTGATTGGGTGACAAGGAAGGGATAGAGGAATTGTGGTAGCTATATATTTTTAACTTTTTGTAATTAAAACAAATTAAATATTTGTTTGGAAAATTAATAAAGATAATCTTGAAAAAGTCCACAATGATGTGAAAAATGAGAGGGGACAAATTTTATCTCCAAAGTTGATACAACGTCTCTCAGAAAATGTTCGCTGAAGTGGAAAAAAAAAAAAAAAAAAAGAATATAACCAATGTAGGCGAGAAACCATTTCAGGGAAAATAATACACGTATTTGCAAACATTAATTTTAAACTATGCAAATCTTGCTTCATTAAGAACATCAAATCTAAAGTTTTTAATCTACCAACATCGTTACCTCCAATGTGTAAAATCAACATAGATGAATAAGGCCAAGAATGAAACAATTCAGAAATATGAAGGAAAAGATTAGTCCATTGTAGACCACGAATGCCCTTGCAAAGAATATGAAACTTATCAGAAGGTAACGATAGGTTGGAACCATAACAACGCTGTGAAGCTCTTTTATGAGCCCAGTAAATGTATGAATGGCCGAATATCCATATGCAAGATTTGGCACCTATAAATTAAAGAGATAAGTTAGGTCGGATGTACATGTTAAATCTACTAGACTCCCATCTACCCAGTCTCATAATGACCTCATCACTCAAACCCAATCTAGCAGCTACTGTAGCAGCTCCAATTCTTAAAGAATGGGTAGAAAATTTAAAAAGGGAAAGACCTAAATGAGAAAAACATCGTCTTAAGACTGAGGAAAACTGAAATTTTATCGTAGGAGAGGAATCCATGTGAAAAAAAAATGCTGACCTGAAACCAGTCTGACCAAAAGGTATTTTTTGAGAATCGAAAAAGGACAGAGGATGGAGTCGCCATAAGCGAATAGATTGAGCCATTGGCCTTTACCTGATCTATCCATTTTTGATCTCCTGACAAAAACAACGACCCTATCATCCGAAAAAGGACACTTCAGATAAAAACAAACCTTCCAGACTATGTTTGTTATTTGGTAACATCTCAGATATACAAAAAGCCATCAAAACAAATGCAGCATGAAATAATAAAGCCTCGTATACTAAGATGCAAACAAAAGGAGTGGCCAAACACAGCTTTGATAATATGTCCAAAGTAATTGGCCTGCGCATATCTGGGGCCAATCTTACCTTCCTTAAACCCTTTAAAGATTGTTTAACAGAAACTGTTACAGGCCGGGAAATTAATCAGTTTCAAGAAAATAGATACTCCTGCTAATATTTTATTAATGTGATTAAATGAAAATTCCAATTGTATGAATGAACAAAGAAATGCTAAGATCGAACCCTCAGAAGGGTGTAAACCAGGAGAGCCTAACTCGTTATTGAAATTCAACCACCTTTTCCATGCAACTGAATAATCAGTCAATGTTTTTGGAGCGATCGAATTTTTAATAACCAAAATAATTGGATTTAAATCAGATCCCAAAGATGACGGTACCCAGCCAGATCTGCATGGGGCAACAGCTGTCTGAAGCGAGCCATCTGGAATCGAGATAAGGCATCAGTGATGACATTAAGATTGCCTGGTATATGTTTCGCCTTAATCCAAATGTTGAATTGTAAGCATAAGAGAACTAAATAACGCAAGAGTTTTATGACTAATAATGACTTTGAAGAAAGGCAGTTTAACCACTAGCCGCCCGCCCACTGTCATATGACGGTGGGATGAGGCAGCTCTCGTTCTGGGCGGACGTCATATGATGTGATCGCCTTCCCGAGCCACTAGGTCACTGGGGACCCAATGTGCGTGCCTGGCGGCCGCGATGTTCGCCGGGCACCCGCGATTGCCCAGTAACTGAGCAGGACCGTGGATCTGTGTGTGTAAACACACAGATCCATGTCCTGTCAGAGGAGAGGAGACCAATGGTGTGTCCCTTGTACATAGGGACACCGATTGGTCACCTCCCCCAGTCAGTCCCCTTCCCCCACAGTTAGAATCACGTCCCTAAGACACACATTTAACCCCTCGATCACCCCCTAGTGTTAACCCCTTCCCTGCCAGTCACATTTACACAGTAATCAATGCATTTTTATAGCACGGACCGCTGTATAAATGTGAATGGTCTGAAAAATGTGTCAAAAGTGTCCGATATGTCCGCCTCAATATCGCAGTCACAATAAAAATCGCAGATCGCCGCCATGACTAGTAAAAAAAATAATAATAATAATAAAAATGCTATAAATCTATCCCCTATTTTGTATATGCTATAACTTTTGCGCAAACCAATCAATATACGCTTATTGCGATTTTTTTTACCAATAATATGTAGAAGAATACATATCGGCCTAAACTGAGGAAAAAATTTGTTTAAAAAAAAAATTGGATATTTATTATAGCAAAAAGTAAAAAATATTGTGTTTTTTCAAACTTGTCCCTCTTCTTTTGTTTATAGCGCAATAAATAAAAACCACAGAGGTGATCAAATACCACCAAAAGAAAGCTCTATTTGTGGGGAAAATATGATAAAAATTTCATTAGGGTGCAGTGTTGCATGACCGTGCAATTGTCATTCAAAGTGCGACAGTGCTGAAAGCTGAAAAATGGCTTGGGCAGGAAGGGGGTGAAAGTGCCCTGTATTGAGGTGGTTAAAGCGAATAATACATCTCTATTATCTGTATGGATAATGATTCTTTTGTTAGAGAGTTGATTACCCCAAATTTCCAACGCAATTACAACTGAAAAGAGTTCCAGCAAAACTACGTTTTTTTGTAATCTTGTTGGAAATCCAAAGGGGGGGCCATGAGCCAGAACACCAATGGGAACAAAAAATAGCAGCAAAACCTTGAGAACCAGCAGCGTCCGTAAATAATTCTAAATCTGCTGCAAAAACAAAGTCTTCCTGGAAAAAGGATCTGCCATTATAATCCTGCAGAAATTGGGACCATACCAGTAGATTGTCTTTAAGATCACAAGTCAACCTAATATGGGAAAAAGGGGGATTTTAGACCTGACGTAGCCAAGGATAACCTTCTAGAAAATATTCTTCTCATAGGCATAATGCGTGTAGCAAAAGCCAGAAGACCCAGAAAAGATTGAAGATCTTTTAAAAAAAATTTTTTTTCTACGCACGAAGAAAGAAATAAGGGATTCCAGCCTGTAAATTTTTAAAGCAGGAAGCTCAATTTGGAATAAGAGTGTATTAATCTTTATGCCCAAAAATTCAATAATTGCAGATGGGAAAGTAGTTTTTTCAATTGCTAGGGGAATACCGAAGTATTTCATTAAAAGGAAAAATAATCTGAAGATTAAAGCACAAACTATAGAATTTGGCGGACCAATGAACATCTAGATAATGAATTATTCCAGTATGACCAGATTCAAATTGTAGCACCCACTGAAGAAAAGAGGCAAAAATTTTGAAATAATAACATGACAGTGAACAACCCATTGGGAGGCATTTATCATAGAAAAAAATAGCCTTCAAAACAAAAACCAAGGGAATTGTAAGATTCTGGAGCAATGGGCAATAATCTAAAGGCTGATTGGATGTCTGCTTTTGCTAATAATGCACCCCAACCAAACTTTTTAATAATTTGAATAGCATCATCAAACGTGGCATACTTAACCGACGCAGATAATGGGTCAATTTCATCATTTAGGGATTGACCTGCAGGAAATGAGAGATGATGAATACGTCGGTAAGTGTTAGGCTCTTTTTTAGGTACTAAGCCCAATGGAGAAACTTGAAAATTAATAAACGGAGGAGATATAAAAGGGCCAGCAATCCTATTGGCTGAAATTTCTTTTATTAATTTGTCCCTAACTATTTCAGTATGGAGGGAAACTGATTTCAGATTATTTGATAACTGACAGCCTGGACCTGTGAAAATAGTAGAGTTTAAAACCTGTTGAAAAACCTTAAATTAGTAATTGTGCTTTCCCCTTGTCGGGGTATAACATTAACCATGGATGCATTTTGATTAGCCTCACAGGCGTGCAGGCTTTTTGTATGATCCCTGAGAAATTGATTGCTAAATGGTCTTTTAAAGCATCTTGAGACTGGGTGGCTACCAAAACAAAAAGAACATTCATGGCGGTAATGACATGAATTCAACCATTTACATTGATTTTCATTAAATGTGTAACATGTTCCCTTTTTATAAACTGATGATAACGCATTTGAGTTCAGGTTTGGTTGGGGCTGTGGTCTTGTATAAACCGGCTTCTGAGGAATAATTAGGTTTAACCATAGCCCAACATCTTTGTTACCCCATTTTAAATTAGGATAGATTGCAATTTTTGGGCGAAAAAATTCATCATAACTAAACCATCCCTTGCCACCGAAACTTTTATATGCCTCCAGAATATGCTCCAAATGCTGAAAAACCCAGGACATTTTTCTGGATGTTTCTCCCCCATTATTGCAGAGAATATACAAAACGCCTGCAGCCAATTAAAAAAGGATCTAGAAACAGGACGGCGCCTATCATCAGCACTATCTTCAGACCTTTTATCTGTTTTTATAATGAAATCTTTTGCAATAGGTAATAAAGATAATAAATCTAAGATTTCGCCTTTCCGTATTTTTTCTTTAACTGCTAAAGGCAAATGGAATCCTAAAGGAGACATTTCACAAGGGAGTACCTCTTTCAAGCATGTCTCAGAAATAGAATTAGGAATGCATACAGGAATGCTTGTATTTATAGCAACAGGATTGATATTAGCTACAGAGTTACCTGACCAAACATTAACTGGAGAAGGAGATACAGATGTGGACACAGATGTGGAATTATTAACAGATATATTCTCATTAAATTTATTTAATGAGACTAGTAACTGGTTAATTAAATCATTTTGAGCAAACTCACCAGCATGGCTGTATTCTGCATGACTGCATCTGACTGGAATACCTGGCGCTGATACTTGGCTAATATCCGGACCTGTATGGGTGGAAAGAGACACAGGGGCCCTCACAGCATCCAGCCTGGATGGCCTGTATGTGAGTGATGCCGAATTAGCTAACTGAGGTATCTGCCTGGAATGACTCCCAGCATAATTAGGCTACTTTTGCACTGTGGGCAGAGCCAAATTTGCGGGAGGAGAGGCAGGAGAAGCATTTGCTAAGCTAGGCAAAGACAATTCATCCTTGAGCTGAGTTTCCCTGAGCAGTATGGATGAACACCATGTTCGGCCCCTGCCTCCGCTATTGCGGATGGGAGAAGGGGATAAAACCCTTCTATTTCTCTTGCCACGTCTGATTTCTCTGCGAACCCCATGAACTGACTCTTCTTGTTCCGCTATAGCAACAGACCTTTCCTCACTCAGCGCTGTTGTTTCTAATACAGTGCGCTCTGAGGGTAAGCTCCGCTGAATGCTGTGAGCCGGAGAGCGCTGTGCTGATGCAGAGGCGGCTGGCCAAGATTCATAAAGCGGCTCCATAATACTCTGGGTATCTTGCTGTTCTGCTGCTACAGTCCCCACCGGAGTGTCTTCCTCAGTGAGAGTTAGACACCGCTGGAGCCATTCGTTACCCCTCCCCTTCAGCTTCAGCCCTTTCAATAACTCTTCTCACTAGAGACTTCATGCCCTGACACAGCTCAAGCCAGCCAAATTTAGCGCAGCAGAGCTCAAGCTTAAGCCGTCTCAGGGCAAGTGTGAGCGGGTCTGTCACGTAGAGGCTTATATAGCCTCTTATTCTGAAGGAAAACGTTTTTCCTGCTCCTTGCCTCGTGACCAGCCCGCTCTTTTTTTTTTTTTAAACAACTTTATACATTTTTTGTGGCGACCACAATCCCATGATGCGGGCGCCTTATTGTGCCCACTATTCATTTAACTTGGAGGACCTGGAGCAGTTTTGCAAGGAAGAATGGGCAAAATCCCAGTGGTAAGATGTGGCAAGCTCATAGAGACTTATCCAAAGCAACTTGGAGCTGTGATAGCCGCAAAAGGTGGCTCTACAAAGTATTGACTTTAGGGGGGTGAATAGTTATGCACATTGACTTTTTCTGTTATTTTGTCCTATTTGTTGTTTGCTTCACAATAAAAAAAAAAAAAACATCTTTAAAGTTGTGGGCATGTTCTGTAAATTAAATGATGCAAATCTTCAAACACTCCATGTTAATTTCAGGTTGTGAGGCAACAAAACACGAAAAATGCCAAGGGGGGTGAATACTCTTGCAAGGCACTGTAACTGTCTGCCACTGAGATGTATAAAACGGTATTAAACCCAAAAACAAAAATGTATTATATTACAGCTTACTATTTCTCAGATGTGGTGGCTGCATGTGTTTTCTTTTTTTTTTTAGGCTTTTTTTCTTTACTTTACCCGGTGACCTGATTAGTAAGTCTATTTTTTAACTTCCTTTAACAGACCTAGTGGCAAAAGTGGCAGTAATGCCGCGTACACACGAGCGGACTTTTCAACCGGCCTGGTCCGACGGACCGAATCTGGCATACAATCCAACCGTGTGGGCTCCATCGGACCTGCAGCGGACTTTTTCGGTCGAAAATCTGACGGACTTTAGATTTGGAACATGTTTCAAATTTGTTCGACGGACTCGAGTCGGGTCAAAAAATCCGCTCGTCTGTATGCTAGTCCAATGGATGAAAACCAACGCTAGTGCAGCTATTGGCTACTGGCTATCAACTTCCTTATTTTAGTCCGGTGTACCTCATCACGTACAAACCTGTCGGACTTTGGTGTGATCGTGTGTAGGCAAGTCCGTTTGTTAGAAAGTCCGTCGGAAGTCCGTCAAAAGTCCATCGAAAGTCCGTCGGAAAGACTGTCAAACCTTTGTTGTGAATAATATAAATGTACACATAAACACAATGTTAATTAGTCCTACCTTTACATGCATCCCAGTCTTAGTCCGTAGGGTTCAATATTGAGTTGGCCCACCGTTTGCAGCTATAACAGCCTCAACTCTTCTGGGAAGGCTGTCCACAAGGTTTAGGAGTGTGTCTATGGGAATGTTTGACCATTCTTGCAGAAGTACATTTGTGAGGTCAGGCACTGATGCTGGAGAGAAGGCCTGGCTTGCGGTCTCCGCTCTAATTCATCCCAAAGGTTCTATCAGGTGGATATCAGAACTCTGTGCAGGCCAGTCAAGTTCCTCCACCCCAAACTGTGACTCTTATGTACTGTATAAAGGAAATAATAGAAGGGACCCACATAGTGTGCTTCCATTTATTAAATTCAAACTGCAGTGTATTACATTTCTGTTTTTTGGTTTAATACTGCTTTAGTTACCTGTTGGCAGTACATTGATATTACTAGGAAGAAATTAACCACTTGCCGACTAGCCGCTGTAGTTTTACTACGGCAGAATGGCACGGCTAGGCGAAACTACGTTATGTTACGCCGCTTCGCCCTGTGGTCACTAGAGGCGCGCCCGTTGCTCGCCCCTGGGTATGAGTGCCCAAACTTTTGCGATCACTCGTGACACAGCGAGACCTGGGACCTGTGTGTGTAAACACACAGATCCCGGTTCTCTGAGGGGAGAAGAGACTGAATGTGTGTTCATACAAAGTATGAACAACGATCTCTCTCTTCCCCTAGCAAGTCCCATCCACCTACAGTTAGAACTCAGAGAGGGAACACAGTTAACCCCTTGATTGTCCCCTAGTGTTAACCCCTTCCCTGCCAGTGACATTTTTACAGTCATCAGTGCATTTTTATAGCACTGATTGCGGTATGATTGTCAGTGGTCAAAAGTGTCCAATTTGTCCGCTGCAGTATCGCAATCCCGATAAAAATCGCAGATCGCCGACATTGCTAGTAGAAAAAATAATAATAATAAAAATGCCATAAATCTATTCCCCATTTTGTAGACGCTATAACTTTTGTGCAAACCAATCAATATACGCTTATTGCGATTTTTTTTTTTTACCAAAAATATGTAGAAGAATACATATCGGCCTACACTGGGGAAAAAAAAAGTGGGGTATTTATTATTGCAAAAAGTAAAAGATATTGGGGGTTATTTACTAAAGTCAAATCCACTTTGCACTGCAAGTGCACTTGGAAGTGCAGTCGCTGTAGATCCAAGGGGGACATGCAAGGAAAATAAAAAACAGCATTTTAGCTTGCACATGATTGGATGATAAAATCAGCAGAGCTTCCCCTCATTTCAGATCTTCCCCTCAGATCTACAGTGACTGCACTTCCAAGTGCACTTTCAGTGCACTTTCAAGTGCACTTGCAGTGCACTTGTAGTGCAAGTGGATTTGCCTTTTGTAAATAACCCCAATTGTGTTTTTTTCAAAATTGTCGCTGTTCTTTTGTTTATAGCGCAAAAAATAAAAAACGCAGAGGTGATCCAATACCACCAAAAGTAACTCTATTTGTGAGGAAAAAAAGGACGCAAATTTAGTTTGGGTACAGTGTCGCACGACCGCACAATTGTCAGTTAAAGCGACCCAGTGCCAAATTGTAAAAAGTGCTCTGGTCAGGATGGGGGTAAAATCTTCCGGGGCTGAAGCGGTTAAAGAACTATTATTTCATATTTTATTTGATGCTCCAGTCTCTAGGGTACAAAATACATATAACACTTTGGGATTGATTTACTAAAGGCAAATCCACTTTGCACTAAAAGTGGAAAGCATTTGGAAGTGCAGTCGCTTTACATCTGAGGGGAAGATCTGAAATGAGGGGAAGCTCTGCTTATTTTATCATCCAATCATGTGCAAGCAAAAATGCTGTTTTTTTATTTTCCTTGCATGTTCCCCTCGGATCTACAGCGAGTGCACTACAAAGTGGATTTGCCTTTAGTAAATAAACCCCTTTGTCCTATCTTTCCAGGACCTCTAGAAACGAAGATCCAGTATTGGACAACGCGCCCTTGAGCTCCGCCCACCAATAACTTACAAAAAAGAGACATCCCTGCAATGAGGGCGTTTGACGTGACAAGCCAGCAACTCATACATTGTGGACATTTTCTCAGGTTACGCATTTTGATTAAAAAAAAAACATATTCATAGCTGCGGTGAGGGCTTATCTCACATGGTCCCCTGCATTAAGACTGACAGTGTTTACGTAGGGAAAGTGCCCAAAGAACAACATAAGCACTGTCTATCATACATCCATATCCTTGAAACATTGTGGTCGAAATTGATGGGCAGAGCTTGGGGCATGCTGTCACATACTGGATCTTGGCTTCTGCATCACCTAGAAAGCTGGAACAAAGAGCTATATGTACTTTGTACTTTAGTGGACTGGAGCATCAAATAATATATTAAGTGATAGTTCTTTATTATGGATTTTACCCTAGCCTACCTGTACTAAAGGCAAATAGATGGTGCACTTATGCAAGTGCAGTTGTTCCAGAGCTTAGTGTATGTGGTAAAGCTTCACTTTACAAAGAACACCCGAATACATGCAAGGAAATTTTTTTAAAAAAATGCATTTTTGCTTGCACATGATTGGATAATGGATATCAGCAGAGCAGGTTCAACGGCACCTTCAACAGAATTAAGTCCAAAGAGTTTCACTATTTCAGGGAAAAAAATTGGAGCCCATTCACAACTTCACGGCGGCACAGTGGTGTAGTGGATAGCACTTTTGCCTATCAGTAAGAAGGGTCGCTGGTTCGAATCCCAACCACGACACTACCTGCCTGGAGTTTGCATGTTCTCCCTGTGCCTGCGTGGGTTTCCTCAGAGTACTCCGGTTTCCTCCCACACTCCGAAGACATGCTGGTAGGTTAATTGGATCCTGTCTAAATTGTCCCTAGTATGTATGAATGTGAATTAGGGACCTTAGATTGTAAGCTCCTTGAGGGTAGGGACTAATGTGAATGTGCAATGTATATGTAAAGCGCTGCGTAAATTGATGGCGCTATATAAGTACCTGAAATAAATAAACTTCATGTTGCCCTGGCATGCAGTAAAACACTTGCCTAACTACACATTACCGCACCACACATCAAAGTACAAACTGCAGTGCATTGTGGTACCATTCATTTTTAAAGTGGTTGTAAAGGCAATTTTTTAAATTAAAATAATACACATGTTATACTTACCTGCTCTGTGCAAAGATATTGGTAAGTATGTGCACCCATATATGATTTACATTATTGACTGCTGAAAGTTATTCCTTATAGTACACCAAAATTGTAAGAGGCACACAGTAAAATCCCTTGCAACACTAGACCCAGTGTCACACCAAATCTTCCCCACTTCAACCAATCCCACTTAGTATTTGGACAAATCTCAAAGTTAGTGGTGTTTAGGTTGAAGCAGATGGCTTCTGTCTCTGTGGGTCAGGATGCAATTGTATTATCACTGAAATCATCTAAAACAAAAGTTTCTCAATCCGATGGTAATGGATCCCAAGTGACACATCAACAGGTTTCTTTTTTTCTATTTTATTTTTAATTACGAGAATGCAGTTGACAGTGAGGATGGCCGCAACATTGGACCAATAGGACAATAAAAAGATAAAAAGTAGTCTGTTTGTTAGCATGGCATAAAGCTAAGTTTTGTGGATACTGGCCTTGTAGTGACCAGAAACCAACTTGCGTTAAGTGGATGGTGTTTGGTCTGTTATCTCACAACTGCAAGAAGCAGAAAGACCCTACGAGTTAGAATATAATGCTTAGTTTAGGCATCAGTTGGGAGATCATTTGTAAGTAATCTGGTCTGATACCACTACGGATTGTTGGCTATCAGTGGTAAAGGTTCTGATGTTAAAATAAACTGAGAGAAACGGCTCATAATGTTTTTACAAAGGATAGCAATAATATGAAAACACTCATATTATATACTTTATCTCTAAAAGCATAGGGAGCCTCTTGGGAACATGTATATAAATTTAAAGTGTATGTATGTTTGTACAGTCAAAACTTTTTTTTAAATTATGGTTGAGTAGGGGAGGTTTAAAACCTCTATCAGGTTATTTTTTGCTGTCTCATTGGGAAGATTTTCATTCACTTCTCATCCCAGAGACACAACAGGTATTAAAAAAATTCTACAAAGTGAGGGAAATTAGTAGAAAGTAGGGGAAAGTCACTGAAACAAGTATCCCCATTGGAAGATTTACCCTCACCCTCTTTTCTGGTGACAACTGGTTGAATTTGGATATCCCATCACTTTCTATCTCAGTAACAATGGTTTCCAAGACAAATTCAGAATGTGAAACTTCTCAAAGAGGACAGACAGCTGTAAACATGTGACAGGGGCTCTAACCCTTCCCCACTCTATAAAAAAAAAAGTTTTGGCTGTGTATTCACTTTAAAGTGTACTGGCTAAACATCTACAAAAAAATCTTCAGCTGTGTACCTGTTGTTATAAAGGGCTACCTAGATAGTGAAGCTGGCTAAAGTCCATTGTTAAATGTTCTAATTCTAAAATGTCTTACGTATAACAATGTAATCAACTATCAACATGGGTATTCCAAAGAGGAGATTCATAATTTTTTAAAATATAATTTTTTATTAAATAGTTTGCAAGGTTACATTCAAAAAGCCCATAGTCTGGATAGCCTTGATCCCACAACAGAAGGATAATCTTTTCTAAGATTTCGAAAATCATTATAAATATATCTTATCACCTGTTCAACAGAAACAACTATACTTAAGTAACCATTATTTCACTTGGGCAAGAATCTACCCAAAGGCAAAACAAAAGACGATAAAAAGACAGAGAAGAACAATAGGAAAGGACATAGATAAAAAAAAAAGAGGAGATTCATAATAATGAATGTATTCCGTCAGAAATATCAGTGATTATACAGTGATGTTGCATTTCAATATCCCTTATTCCCTTTTTTGCTTTGGCCCTACTATTATTTTTAAGCTTGACAGAGCCACTACTAAAAGCACATTAGCCATCCTTAACCACTTGGCCGCCACAGAGGTGAGCTTACAACTCCTGCCATTAATGGCTACGTTATTATATGTCTTATGGCATCTTTAAAATTCCTCAGCTCTCCAGCCCGATGTATTTGATGTGATGAAGAAGGAGTATTTAAAAGCCACATTATACAGTGCCGTGCAGTATAAAATTGCACGAGCTGACCCATATATTTTAACAGCAAACGGACTCCAGTCATTTAAAATACTGCAACGTCGATAGGACTAATTAATTGGAAATAAGAAAGGAAAGAATACAATTAGATGAGGAGAGAATGATTTTCTAATTTAATACAAGAACGTTTATAAAGATCACAAGCTAAAAAAGACAGAGTTGGATTCTATCAGCATAAGGTTAAATCTAGTACAATGGGTTTTATCTTAATGTTAGGCACTGAAGAGGTTAAAGGCCAATCTTTTGTAGCATTTTGATGCTGTAGGTCAAGAGAGCATATGCATTCATGTTGTAAGTTTTTTTTAGTTTAGGTATTTATTGCACATATGGGGGCAGTTGTATCCCCCCCCCATACTCCAGCAATGCATTTTTGGCAGCCAAGGATGCCATAAACATGAGTGCTCTACTTTGGCTGGGCGTTAATATTAATCTCTGTTGTAAAGGGGTAGGAGATTGGTACAGCCAGACTCTACTTATCCTTGGGGGGAAAATAGTGATCTACAGAGGGTTCCTAACCTCATCTACTCTTCTTCCCACAAGCAATCAGATGGTGGGCATCTACTTAACCTCATTTAAATTGGAAACTCGGATTATGGGAATTTTTAGGTGCCAAAATATAATCTTCACATACATATGTGAAGATTATCCTTTGGCATCGAAAAAGTCCCATAATTCCAGTTTTCAATTTATATGTCTTTACTCAGGATTCTGGATTTGGTGCCATTGTTGGCCTTCCCTCATTTTCTATATACTATAATCTGTCTAGCCTCATAGGCATATTTCAGCCCACAAATGGCTGGATCAAGCAACTATTATTTTATGAGTATAGGCCGCTTTAGCCATTTTCTTCCACACCAGCTGTACAGAATCTTGATGTTTCCACTGTCCCCAAAGATTAAATATATTTGCCATTGCCGCAGGTGAGCTGTAGATGACTCTACACATGTCTTGTGGCATAAAGCAAATTTGAACCCTTTTTTTATATGTATATTTTTTGTTGTGGTTCTGTAATAAAGTTTTATCTCTTATATAGTCAGGTTTTGGAGTTCATATTGTCTGCTGTGCCAATAATAGTCCTTTGGGTTTGTTTGGAGGGAATTTCGTCTTCTGTATATATTGGGATGAAGGCACTCCCACTACACTCCACCATGATTCCATACTAAATTTTAACACTACGTTATCATACACAGTGGATGCTTCAAAAGCCTTAAATGCATAATGGGAATATAGGGGTAATAAATACAATTAACAGCGTTGATTGTTTTTACCATTTAGCCATTGAATATCAAATTTGTCACATGGTGGAAGGGGAATTGATGATTTAATTTGTCATATATGTGGCAAAATTACAGTATATATCCTAGGCATCCTATGGTTTAAAGCCCAAGTAATATGCTTTGAGGTTAAGTAAGATTTTTGTTACCAGTGGGTGACAGCTCCCTTTTCTCTATAGAAACAGGAACAATTTTATTTTTGTACTCTAACTGCAATTATGTAAATGCTGTTCAAGTCAAGAAGGAAGCAAAACTGATATAATGAGCGTGGATTGATCTATAAATGACTATTGTGCATGGGGATGGATCCACTCTTCCATGGCAGCCTAATTCCTCATTTACACTTGTCACCAATTACAGTACATCCAGTGGGGCAACAGATTCCCAAAAATATTTGCGTAAGAAAACTGTGTAAAGTGAGCCACAATGCCAAAAATACTGAAAAATACATTTAGGGTTTATATACAAATACAAAAAAGGCTCTTGTATGGCGGTTAAGTCCCAAATCTAGTTACTATGTGATGCACAAGCCCTGCAAAGTGAAGCATTTCATTTAAAAATGTAAACACAAAAATGGGGGGGAACGCCAGCTAAACGGAACTTTATAGGCACAAATATATGCAGTTCCGGTAGCCAGGTGGTATGGACTGCAGTCCCACTGATCGGCTGCGCTGAAGGCACCCAGGGCTTCCTGGTCAGAGTGGAACGCACAGTAGGAGCAGATGTGACATCACAACTAGACATGGCAAGGTGGGCATGGCTACGCATTGTGGAACATGCATGCTCCTTCATCAAGCCATCATTTTTTTATATTGATCCCCCAGTGTGAGAAATATTTTTTCCTTTTTAAAAAACTTTCCTAACCTTCTCTGACTGTAGAAAGAAAAAAAAACCTCAATAGTGGGATTTTAAAGGCAATAGAGAAAGCTCCAGTTGGACTGTTGTTGCCTCAATTGTCAGTTCTGTATTATATTACTTGTGTGATTACCTCTTTGTATACCATATGCTACTATCTATTTTTAACTTTGTACAAATAAATTTAATGTTTTATTTATTCTTTCTTAAAGATTTTTTTTCGAAGCTTTCTCTATTGCCTTTAAAATCCCACTATTGAGGTTTTTTTCTTTCTACATAATTTAGGGATGATGGCAATGTTTTCCTATTAATTTTTGGGAGTTTCTTTTTCTTTAACCTTCTCTGACTGAGCCAAATCCTCTTTCATATGTGTCTCACATGCTCCCCCTCCCAGACCCTGCAGATCACAGTGGGGTGGGATTTCAGCAACAATGGCAGTGCTATAAAACAAGAAAATATTGGGCAGGACTGGATGTGGCCAGCTGCTCCAGGCCTGTAAATCAGCAGGGACAAAACTGATTGCCACACCGCCTGCAACATCTTTTACCCCATTATATTGCAAGCAGGCACAGTCTACATTAACCTCTTCAGCTGCGGAAGGTTTACCCCCCTTCATGACCAGGCCATTTTTTGCGATGCGGCACTGCGTTACTTTAACTGACAGCGAATAAAATTGATGTCCTTTTTCCCCACAAATAGAGCTTTCTTTGGTGGTATTTGATCACCTCTGCAGTTTTTATTTTTTGCACTATAAACAAAAAAAAAAACGACAATTTTGAAAAAATATTTTTTTTTACTTTCTGCTATAAAACATGCTGGTAGGTTAATTGGATCCTGTCTAAAATGTCCCTAGTATGTATGAATGTGAGTTAGGGACCTTAGATTGTAAGCTCCTTGAGAGTAGGGACTGGTGTGAATGGACAATGTATATGTAAAGCGCTGCGTAAATTGATGGCGCTATATAAGTAACTGAAATTAAAAAAAAAAAAAAATCCAATAAAAAAATGTAAAAAATCAAATTTCTTCATCAATTTATGCCAATATGCATTCTGCTACATGTTTTTGGTCAAAAAATCCTAATAAGCGTATATTGATTGGTTTGCGCAAAAGTTATAGAATCTACAAACTATGGGATATTTTTATGGAATTTTTATTTATTTTTACTTTTTTACTAGTAATGGCGGCTAGCAGCAATTTTTAGTGGGGCTGTGGCATGGTGGCGGACAAATCGGACACATAAGTGTCACGTTTGGGAACCAGTGACAACAATACAGTGATCAGTGCTAAAAAATAAGCACTGTACTGTACTAATGACACTGGCAGGGAAGGGGCTAACATCAGGGGTGATCAAAGGGTTAAATGTGTTCCTAGGGAGTGTTTTCTAACTGTGGGGAAGATGCTTCAACTGGGGGAAGACAGAGATCTGTGTTCCTGCTTAGCAGAAACACAGATCTCTGTCTTCCCTACTAACAGAATGGCGATCTGCCTTGTTTACATAGGCAGACCGCCGTTCTGCCTCTGTTGGGAATTACCAGGGGGTCTCGGCAGGCGGTAGGTCCCGGTGGACATCAGGTCCAGCGGACACGCTGATTGGCTCCCGCTGTGTCCAATCAGCGGAGCGGGTTGCTGGCGTGTGCGCGCTGCAGACCCGGGAGTGCAAAATCACGTACCTGTACGTGATTTTGCACAGAGGAGCCGCCGCCCTGCAGTACATGTATGTGAGACGGTTGGCAAGAGGTTAAAGTGACAACTCTGCTCTGAATTCAGGAGCAGTGCATCATTGCTGCCTCACCATCACAGGAAGCTGCATTAGGTGGACATCACTTCCAGGATCAACAGGTTGTTCTTTGCAGGGGAAATAAAAGAAAACTCTAAGTGGAGATGTCTTTATTATTAAAGAGTTGTTCCGCCTGCCCCTTCAAAAATTAAAAGCCAGCAGCAACATGTACAGCAACTGTAGCTGCTGACTTTTAACATTAGGACACTTACCTGTCCTGGAGTCCAGCAATGTCGGCACCGCAGCCAATGTTTACATGGCTGGTCGGGTGCTGCCGTCATCATTGCTGCTAAGTGAACCTGGCAGTGTAGCCTTTCGGCTTCAAGGCCGGGTCCCTACTGCGCATGCGTGATCGCACTGCGCTCTCTCACTGGCCCGGCAGAAGGGGAGGGAGGAGGAGGGGGCTGAGTTGCTGATGTACTTCGCCAGGGGCCCAGTTTCCCAGAAGTGGGGACAGGGTACCTATAAAAAATAGGTACCTGCACCCCCCCGAAAGGCACAAGAGGGGGGGGGAATCAGATAAGCTGAAGTTCCACTTTTGGATGGAACTCCGCTTTAAGTGCTGCAGTAGATATTTTTACAATGGGATGTCAAAGTTCTACTTTAAAGAAGAATTTTGGGCATGGTATCATTTTACATTTAGTTATATTTGTCCAGCTACTTCCGTGATCTCCACTTGCTTCCAGGTCCCATGTTGAGTGGCTGGCCTGATTTATTGTGAGCACAGCTGCACAGAATGGTGCCATTTACAGAAAATTTTGCATTTTCTGAATAGATGCAAAGCGTTCTTTGACTGGACAAGGCAGAGAGACGAGGCAGTAAAGTCACACTCTCCACCTCATCCAATCAGAAAACACTTTGCCGGCCACTCAGCACGGGAACCGGAAGCAGATAGAGATTACTGGAGTAGCGCTGTCTACTTCAAGGATATTCAGCTTCCAGGGGCATCGGCCAGGTATGGTATATGCATACCTCCCAACTTCTTGAGATGGGAAGGGAACAAGGGACACCTATTAGCAAAAGAATGTAGGCATAGGACACCCCCCCCCCCTGTCATGCCCCCTTAAAGAAGAATTATGCAAAAAAAAAAAAGATTACTTAAACTCAAAAGTGCTTTTTAAACACTATTATTTCTTTATACTGGCTTTTGAAATTTGCAAATGCAGCAATTTAGAATTTAGATGAAAGAATTAGCACTGGCAAACACTTTTTGAAAGATAAATAGTGTATTTTATAAACAACTATATAGAGCAGACCAAAGTATGGGACAAATAAGGAGGAAAGAGGGACAGAGGGACAGTCCCTCGAAATCAGGGACAGTTGGGAGCTATGTATATACAATACCTGGAATTTGTTTTTAAAAAGGGTAATGACAGTGCATTGAGATGCCTTTTAGCTTCTAGATTAAACGTTGTTGGGTCTTACACAGAAGATCAAATTGTAGTAAGATCTGATGTAATATGACGATCAGCATGATCGGTGCTGGCTGAGTAGTAATAAGTCAGAGTCTACGTTCTCTTTTATGGAGAGATCATAATATTTAGCAAAATCTTGCAGATTCGGCCCCCTTCAAACATAAAGATATAAAATTTTAATTTTTTGTGAAGAATCACCAAGTGGGACACAATTGTGAAGTGGAACGAAATCTATTGGATATTTTAAACTTTTTTAGCAATTAAAAAACTGAAAAGTGGTGCGTGCAAAATTATTTGGCCCCTTTACTTTCAGTGCAGCAAACTCACTCCAGAAGTTCAGCGAGGATCTCTGAATGATCCAATGTTGTCCTAAATGACTGATGGTGATAAATAGAATCCACCTGTGTGTAATCAAGTCTCTGTATAAATGCACCTGCTCTGTGATAGTCTCAGGGTTCTGTTGAAAGTGCAGAGAGCATCATGAAGACCAAGGAACACACCAGGCAGGTCCGTAATACTGTTGTGGTGAAGTTTAAAGCCGGATTTGGATACAAAAAGATTTCCCAAGCTTTAAACATCCCAAGGAGCACTGTGCAAGCGATCATTTTGAAATGGAAGGAGTATCAGACCACTGCAAATCTACCAAGACCTGGCTGTCCCTCTAAACTTTCAGCTCAGACAAAGAGAAGACTGATCAGAGATGCAGCCAAGAGGCCCATGATCACTCTGGATGAACTGCAGAGAACTACAGCTGAGGTGGGAGAGTCTGTCCATAGGACAACAATTAGTCGTACACTGCACAAATCTAGCCTTTATGGAAGAGTGGCAAGAAGAAAGCCATTTCTCAAAGACATCCATAAAAAGTCTCGTCTAAAGTTTGCCACAAGCCACCTAGGAGACACACCAAACATGTGGAAGAAGGTGCTCTGGTCCGATGAAACCAAAATCCAACTTTTTGGCCACAATGCAAAACGATATGTTTGGCGTAAAAGCAACACAGCTCATCACACTCAACACACCATCTCCACTGTCAAACATGGTGGTGGCAGCATCATGGTTTGGGCCTGCTTTTCTTCAGCAGGGACAGGGAAGATGGTTAAAATTGAGGGGAAGATGGATGCAGCCAAATACAGGACAATTCTGGATGAAAACCTGTTGGAGTCTACAAAAGACCTGAAACTGGGACGGAGATTTATCTTCCAACAAGACAATGATCCCAAACATACAGCAAAATCTACAAAGGAATGGTTCACAAATAAACGTATCCAGGTGTTAGAATGGCCAAGTCAAAGTCCAGACCTGAATCCAATCGAGAATCTGTGGAAAGAGCTGAAAACTGCTGTTCACAAACGCTCTCCATCCAACCTCACTGAGCTCGAGCTGTTTTGCAAGGAAGAATGGGCAAGAATTTCAGTCTCTCGATGTGCAAAACTGATAGAGACATACCCCAAGCGACTTGCAGCTGTAATCTCAGCAAAAGGTGGCTCTACAAAGTATTGACGCAAGGGGGCCGAATAATTTTGCACGCCCCACTTTTCATTTTTTTTATTAGTTAAAAAAGTTTAAAAAATCCAAAAGATTTCGTTCCACTTCACAATTGTGTCCCACTTGTTGGTGATTCTTCACAAAAAATAAAAATTTTATATCTTTATGTTTGAAGCCTGAAATGTGGCAAAAGGTTGAAAAGTTCAAGGGGGCCGAATACTTTCGCAAGCCACTGTACATGTCACATGAAAAAAAAAAATCACTTTGGAAGGAACAATCTAAAGCTTTCTTACAAGGTTAACTATATTACTAATGTGCCTACCATTCCATTGTGCCCAGCACTCGCCAGACACTTCTCATATATAAGCCTTGTATTTAATACAACCCTGTCCATTGCAGGGTTCAGCCCTTTTGGACAGGAACACAATTATATATTCAAAGTGGACACTGATATGAGAATTGCTGTAATTATCTTCACAATGTACACGCACTTATAATAAACTGCTAATTGGGAAGTGAAATTGTCAACAGGGCTTCCTATCCTGTATACAGTAGCCTTAAAATATTAAGATATTTTATTGCATCAATTTCCTAACAATAATTTATTGCAATAAAACAGACACCGAAGGTCCTCTTAAATTGTCTTTTCATAATGAATAAATTTAAACCGGCTAATTAATATATAAACTAGCCCGATTTGTCAAGTTGATTTGTATTTTAGTTAATTGTGAAGGTAATTACCACATGGTCAAATTAACAGCTTTCTGGAAATGACCAAGGCTGGGATTTTATTTCCTTCCTGGGTGAGGAAAATTCATTTTCCCAGCTCTTGATGTGATGCATAAAGGCTATAAATCTGGGTGATTGGTGCAGGCAGAGTCTAAATGGCTTCATATTTCATTTTAGCTTTAATAGAAATATTCATGGGCTGTTTTAATGAAATTAAATTGAGGGGGAGGGTTGGAACTTCTGTTGCTCTTTAAAGGGAAAATACAAAGGTTTAACCATATCCGGACCAAAGGGACCAGGAATGTGTCTATCTAACTGTTGATGCCTTCCATGGCAAATCCATTTACACCTTAGTGTCTGTTCACACACAAGAAAGAAAAGAAATTTATCTTGAACCTGATTGGGTATTTGAAGTGAATACAAGTGAGGGTGACAATTGTAGCATTAGTAAGTGAAGCTCACTTAGTAAATACCTTGAAAACTGTTTCACATCTAATTGTTTTAGCAAAGAAGTGCAAGGCATGGTAACCATGAGCAAAAACTGGAAAAACTGCAAAAACTGGATCAATTGCATTTAACATTTTGGTGAGTGCCCGTCTCGTGAATTCAGCGGTTTGGGTGTGCTTGTAGATGAGAATGATTAGATAAGAATAAGCCCTTAAAGAGGTTTGTGGTTTCCTTCCTTGGGTAACAAGTTAAACCTAAAGTGGTTGTAAACCTCTGACATGAAATATGAACAAAACATATCCTTGTATAGTGTGTACTTGTCTCAATCCAGGCCACTAAGTGTCATTTCTGTCGGGGGGGGGGGGGTGTTGCTTCCCTCCAATCAGTTCTCAGAGCTCTCCTCACTGAGAACTGCAGAGTGTAACTTCAGCACCCCACCCTCTGCTATCTGAAAGCTTGGACAAGTTGTATAAATTCAGCATTTTAATGGATGTCTTGGACAGATGGCTGCAGATAAACAGGTACAATTTATGTAGCAGGAGTTGTTTCATTTCTATGTATCACCTGAGGCTACTCACTTCACTGGGTATATGTAAGGATTTAAAATCATTTTGGAAGGACCGTTGAGTCATTATACAATTTGCTAACCATCCTGGCAGCCCCTGTGTTGAAACATCACTTCTTTGTTGCTCCATAGCATGTATTCTACACCTCCAGGTGTGTGGAATAGCTTCTCCCCTGCTGTGTACTGTGGTTCCAACCCCCCCACCCCCTCCACTCATATGTCCCTACAGCAGGAACCACTGTGTTCGGCAGGGGTATCAGGTATTCAACCCACCTGTAGGGTAAATACTTGCAGTGGCTAAGGAGAAGTGAAGCGGGTGGAATTTTAACACAAATATTAGTATGATATATTGCCTTTAAGCGCAATAAGGTGAACCTGTGCTTTGTATATGTTTGGCTAAGCAACCAGCTCAGTTTAATACCATCCTCCCAAGCAGTAATACTTACCATTCCTTCGCTATGCAACCACAACATTCAGCTGCCAGGAAATGTAGACCTATGCAAACTTTGAGTTGTGATACTCAGAGCTTACTTAGGGCTGAGGGCTGTCTCCTTGCCCCTGGTGAAGAGTAGTGAGACACATGCTCCTCCATACACAGATGTATCTTTTTTCTTTTTTTATTGCGGCTAAATTGAGCAGTGAGGGCATGGAAGAAAGGTGAGTATGTTTTTCTGGGGACGGGGGCTTTAAAGGCTAAGTCCACACATTCTCCTGCAGACTATTTCTCCAGCTCCCTGTTCGTACCGAGGTCTGAGCTTCCAGTTGGAGAGCTGGAGGAAGTGTCAATGGACTTATGCCCCGTACACACGGTCGGACTTTGTTCGGACATTCCGACAACAAAATCCTAGGATTTTTTCCGACGGATGTTGGCTCAAACTTGTCTTGCATACACACGGTCACACAAAGTTGTCGGAAAATCCGATCGTTCTAAACGCGGTGACGTAAAACACGTACGTCGGGACTATAAACGGGGCAGTGGCCAATAGCGTTCATCTCTTTATTTATTCTGAGCATGCGTGGCACTTTGTCCGTCGGATTTGTGTACACACGATCGGAATTTCCGACAACGGATTTTGTTGTCGGAAAATTTTATCTCCTGCTCTCCAACTTTGTGTGTTGGAAAATCCGATGGAAAATGTCCGATGGAGCCCACACACGGTTGGAATTTCCGACAACACGCTCCGATCGGACATTTTCCATCGGAAAATCCGACCGTGTGTACGGGGCATAAGAGTGTGGTGATTACCATTCTCGTGTTCCATTCAGAACTTCAAGTCTTTCTGCCGTGGTGGAAGATGGGGCTTGTAGGTCATTCATTCTCAGATCTCTGTGAATAAATAATGAGGCTGTGTGAGCTGAGACTAAATATGGATGAAACATAACATGGTGAAAAAAGTGATGGGTAACCTTTACCGTGAAGCTGTTGCTTTACTTTACATTGATAAAGTTTAGGTTTGCTTTAAACTCAACCTGTCAGGTCTAAAAAGATGCTAAACTAACAATAGGGTAAACCGTGGGAACTTTGTGTAGTATCTGAAAGTACCTGTGTTAATCTTTAAGATGACAAATGTTTGCGGTACCCCTGGTTCCTGACCACATGCTGTCAACAATAACTCCATTTCTGTCCAAGTCAGTTCGAAGGCCAATGTCTCCTGGAACTAAGACCCACCTCATAATATTGCAGTATCTTGAAGAGACTTTGAAATTAGACTGTAAGGGTGGGCTTAGCAGCAACCTGGGCAATAAGGCCACCACCACAGGATCCTGTGTATGGCATACATATAACACATGGCCAGGATCCAGTTACCGCCAGGGCACAGAGAATTTAATTTGAAGAATAACACAGTACGCCTTAGAAGTATTGTTTAGAAAAGTGTTAGGCCTGGCCAGTTTTGGTTTAATAGAGGACAGTGATAGATCTGTCACATTTAATAAAATGATATGTATGATAAGTGTTATTATTACCAATTTATTCATTTATAGCTCTCAAACATATTCTGTAGCAATTTAAAATCACAAAATGGAATCACAAGAAATAATATAATATAACAATGAAAGACATTATAAGATCATGTCTACACACTGTAAATGGGATAAGATAAGGAAGATGTAAGGAACAAGTACACCAGAACAGGTGCCCGGTCATGGCACACAATCCATCCAGCAATGGCTGCCCATTCTTTCTAATTAGAATTGATTTGCAAATTGCAACTTTCGGTGTACAAATACTGCTAAATCTCAAAACAGAACAAATATAAAAAGTATGCACATAGCCTGACAATATATAGTACATTTTTATGGGTTCTGTCCTATGGGCATTTTCCAAGCCCTACACAACAAAACTAAAGAGTGATCCATTATTACAAGTCAACACTGACTTGTCCATGGTCATCCAGTTAGGCACAGATGGTCAAAAAACAGAATATGTAAATTATACATGTATTACTCTCTGATTATAATCTAGCAGTGTTCCTATTACAATAACACATGACCTTATGTTTTTAACAAATATTTCCAACTTGATTAAAGGATTCCTATAAAGAAGAAGATCCTTATTGCACCAGCAATATTTCAAAGGAATCTCTGCTTTAAAGCACAATTTATACAGACCTGCCGGACAATAAAGCCAGATCACTGACTGCACTTTTGTCTACAGCAGTTAAGCAATAAAGCCTAGTCACATCCTTGCCAGGACTAGATAGTGAAGGAGCAGTAGAACACTCCTGAGGTCATCATGCTGCTCTTTTCTCCTGTCAGCATATTGCCTTTTAGCACATATGCATGCAGCAGAGCCTGATCGGCTTCTAGTGCTCTCCCTCCATCTGAGTCCAGTCTGAGTGCTGTTGTACAGTGGATGACAGGAGTCATCACATCATGACAGATTCAATACTTACGACAGTCCTATTTCAAAATACATTGATGTTTTTATTTAAAACATAACTGCATTAATGCGCGTTGTTTTAAATCTTCATGATATTCACCTTTAAAAATGCCTGAGAACATTTATTCAAGGACATTTCTCCAAACATGATGGCATGATGTCTTTTTTTATTGGTAGTATTGTATCTACCAATAAAAAAAATATAAATTGGTTGTACCCACAATGCAGATTTCTTTCTTACCCTTCTTTTAACTTGGGAAAAAGATTAAAGAGAAAAAAATAATCAAAGGATATGCTTATTATTAAAATAGCATTGTTGATATGTGTTACATTCTCTAATTCTATTTTAAATGTTAAAATATAGAGTATCATTTGAGTTATGTACTGTGTGTGCCTATACGTAACATTAGAAAATTAGATAATATATGTCTGAAAAAATCTTCATTGAGGTAAATAGGTATCTAATGCAGACAATATATTCTAGAAATCTTTATACAAACACTACGGGCTTCACACTGCTTTCTTTAACCATTGGAGTACTAGCTTAAATATACCCCTTCATTACCAGGCCATTTTTTGAGTTTTCAGGGCTGTGATAGTTTAACTGACAAGTACACAGTCATGCAACACTGTGCCCAAATGAATATTCACTTTTTATGACACAACATAAGAAATTAGAAGAAAAAATAAAAAAAATTCCGCGCTTAGGAGTAATATGAACTGCTGCTTCCCTATAGCAAACTTGACAAAAGTGAAATCCAAAAAATATATAAAATCAAAGAAAGGGAAAGTGGCGCTGTTCTACGAAACCAAACTATCATAAAATGTAAAAAGGGGGTGGTGGAAAGTATTCCGGGTCGTACAGGGGAACAAATTCCCAAACACAGGTGTGTGACTGTGTGCACTGTATGGTAAGTACCGTGTAATTTCTTATATAAACATGTGCTATAACGTATCAAGCAAAAACAGTAAAAAAATATATTAATAATAAAAAGTATGTAAGTGCATAAAAAATTGTTGATGAGTGAAAAAGTCCAGAGACTATACAATAAAAATAAGATAGTTAGTGTCCAAATATCAAAAATGAACTCCCAAAAGTGACTGGAGCAAACTCAAAAAACGGTGACAGCCTATCATGAATTCCAGTGCCAGAGGTATATAAGTGACTTTTCCGTGCTCCCCTCTCGTATTTGCACTCAACACCCCATTGCCTTACCCCATGACCCGGCTACGTCTGACCCTTCTCCTATCTCCAATCCGACCCAGCTTGTCTGACCCTGCTATCTTCTTGTGACCCATTGCCGAACTCCTGCCTGCCTGACTACTCTGTGATTATCCATTTGTCTATACCTGCCTGATCTCCTGCCAAACGGACTGTCTGACTCTGCTTTTGCCTGTGTCCTATATCGCTGCATCCCAGCTCTAGGTTCTGCTGCTGCTACACCATCCACTTGCCTGCCTGCTGATCCACTTCTTCCTGCCTGCATCCGCAGCTCAGCCATCCCTGAAGGATTCCTTCCCAGCTCCTGTGCCTCTGCAAGAACCTTCACCAGGCACTCCTACCCACTGTGCTCACGAGACCACTGTTCCCACTCCAGTGGCTCCTGAACCAGCGCTGTAAGAGGGGTCTTCTCCTACCAGTCGGGCTCAACTACCAGGTACCTAACAGGATCTTTAGCAGAGCATTTAGCATTTGGAACTTGCTTCAAATCTTTACGTCGTAACTCCGCCGGACCCAGAAATCTGCTCGTCTGTTTGCTAGTCCGACGGACAAAAACCGAAGCTAGGGCAGCTATTGGCTACTGGCTATCAACTTCCTTATTTTAGTCTGGTGTACGTCATCACGTACGAATCAGTCGGACTTTTGTGTGATCGTATGTAGTTAAGTCCGTTCATTAGAAAGTCTGCCGCAAGTCCGCCAAAAGTCCGTCGAAAGTCTGTCGAAAGTCTGTCGGACGGGCTTTCGGACTTTTGTAGCCGAAAAGTCCGACCGTGTGTACGCGGCATTAGTCTAACCTCTTCATTTGACCTGAAGCAATGGGTACAGGCTTCTACTCACTCTGATGCAAACACCCTTGACCTTGTATTCTCCTACCTTTGCACTCCATGCAACTTCTCAAACAATCATTTTCCTCTCTCCCACCATCACCTTATTCGTTTCTCTCTCTCCCTGTCTTCCACCACTTTTCCCTCCAATCGCCTAACCATGACCCGTAGAAACTTTCGTAACTTCAACTCTTCTCTCCTCTATTCTGCTACTTACCACCTCTATGACAAAATCTCTCCCCTGTCCTGCCCCAACCAAGCCACTTCCATCTACAATAAATCCCTGTCCTTCACCCTGGACAAGCTTGCTCCCCTCACTACACGCAGAATCAGGCCTTGACACCTACAACCCTGGCAAACAGATGACACTAAAATTCTCAAAAAACATAGTCGCGCTCTTGAGCGTCTGTGGCACAAGACCAAGTCTCTCAAAGACTTCAACCAATACAAATCTGCCCTCCAAAAATACTATTCTTTCCTACACACTGCCAAGCAAACCTATTTTACAACTCTTATTAACACCTTCTCATTCAGTCCCCGTAAACTTTTCTCTACCATCAACTCTCTACTTTGTCCTCCACCGCCTCCACCCACTGACTCACTCACTGCCCAGGAGATTGCTAATCACTTCAAAAACAAGATTGATACCATACGTGATGAAATCTCCACTCTACAGGTATCTCCCCCAGTTAAGACCCCATATCAACAGGTACAATTGACACTCCCCTTATTCAAATCTGCTACTACAGACGAAGTTGCTAAACTCCTTTCTAACGCCCACCTAACCACCTGCCCCCTGGACCCTATTCCCTCTCAAACACTACGGTCGCCCTCTGACTCTATCCTACACTCTCTAACTCACATCTTCAATCTCTCCCTCACCTCTGGCATTTTCTACAATGCTCTATAACATGCACTGGTCACCCCCATACTTAAAAAGCCGTCCTTGGACCCCACCAATCTTAACAACCTATGCCCTATCTTCTTGCTCCCCTTTTCCTCTAAACTCCTTGAATGCCTGGTTTACAACCAACTGAGTGACCACCTCATTAAGAATAACCTTCTTGATCCCCTTCAATCTGGATTTCGCCCTCAACACTCCACAGAAACTGCTCTTTTAAAACTCACAATTGACCTACTAACTGCAAAAACCATTGGACACTATTCTGTACTCCTACTTCTGGACCTTTCAGCTGCCTTTGACACGGTTGACCACCCCCTCTTCCTCAAGAAAAACTTTACTCCCTTGGTCTCTGTGACTGTGCTCTTCAGTGGCTCTTATCCTACCTATCCCAACGCACCTTCAATGTCACTTACAATCCTACTTCCTCCACTCCTCTTCCCTTCTCCGTCGGGGTCCCCCAAGGTTCTGTTCTTGGACCTCTTTTATTTTCAATCTACACCTCTTCCCTGGGTCAGCTGATAGCCCGTCACAGCTTTCAATATCATTTCTACGCTGACGACACACAAATCTATCTCTCCACCCCTCAACTCACTCCATCAGTCTCCTCACGCATCACTAACTTACTAACAGACATATCTGTATGGATGTCACACCACTTCCTCAAACTCAACTTGTCCAAAACCGAACTTATAATATTTCCTCCCCCACGTGCCTCTTCCCCTGACTTATCTGTCAAGAGCAATGGCACAACCATTCACCCATCCCCACATGTCAGTGTGCTAGGTGTTATCCTGGACTCTGAACTCTCCTTTTGGCCCCACATCCAATCACTTTCCAAAGCTTGCCACCTCAACCTCCGCAACATCTCTAAACTACGTCCCTTTCTAACCAATGAAACCACAAAGCTCCCGATTCACTCCCTGGTTATCTCTCGCCTTGACTACTGCAACTCCCTCCTCATTGGCTTAACTTTAAATAGACTATCCCCCCTTCAGTCCATCATGAATGCTGCTGCCAGACTCATCCACCTTACAAACCGCTCAGTGTCTGCTACACCTCTCTGCCAATCCCTCCATTGGCTGCCACTTGCCCAACGAATTAAATTCAAAATACTAACAATAAGTTACAAAGCCATCCACAACTCTGCTACCAGCTACATCACTGTCTCCGAACGTATTCACTTTTAGGCAATCCCTGAAAACTTTCCTCTTCAGAGAAGCCTATACTGCCTCCATCTAACAACTGCACTATTTTCTCCATTAGCTCATCCCCCACAGCTATTACCCTTTTGTATAACTTGACCCTCCCTCCTAGATTGTAAGCTCTAACGAGCAGGGCTCTCTGATTCCCCCCTGTATAGAATTGTATTGTAATTGTACTGTCTGCCCTAATGTTGTAAAGCGCTGCGTAAACGCTGTATAATAATAAATAATAATAATAAGCCATTACACGGTACTTACCATACAGTGCACACAGCCTCACACCTGTGTTTGGGAATTTGTTCCCCTGTACGACCTGGAATACTTTCCACCCCCCCATTTTACATTTTATGACAGTTTGGTTTCGTAGAACAGCGCCACTTTCCCTTTCTTTGATTTTATATAAGAAATTAGAAGCAAACATATAGGTCGTCCGCGCAGGGGCTAAAGAATTAGGTAGTACAGAGGAATTCAAAAGGAATATGAACAGAGAAATCGTAGTTAAAAACCATTCTGCAATTGGGATGATATCGAAGGATAATAAATGCAAAATGGAAAGAAAGGGGAAAACAAGGGAAAAAAGGGCATACACCACGGCCTACTCACAGTCACCTCAGGGGAATATTCACTTTTTTAAACAGATAGCACTTTTATTTGGTGATATTTGATAACCACTGGATGTTTTGATATATAAGGGAAAGATGGATAATAAAACAATTTTGCCTTACTTTTTGTTATAGAACATATTAAATAATGCTCCCACCCCACACATTGAATTTGATGCTATGGACCCCTTCCTTACTGTGATCCCTTTTCCTCCCCTTCCTCCATTGGGAGGAAAAAAAAAATGGCCCTTTAATTGTGTGCAGGGCGCCGGACACACAGCTGCTATGGGAAGCATGACGTGTTTGCAATCACGTGATTGCAAACAAGAAGCACTATTGGCTTCCTTTAGAAAATCCTCGGGGCGCTGAGCTCTGCGCCCTGAACACTCCCTCTAGCATTGTTCCATGCTGTGGGATAGTGATTGGCGGGTCCTGTGCCTTCATGGGACATGTAATGTAAAGGGGGGCACTGATGGGGATATGTAATGTAAAGGAGGACTCTGATGGGGACATGTAATGTAAAGGAGGGCTCTGATGGGGACATGTAATGTAAAGGGGGGCTCTGATGGTGACATCTAATGTAAAGGGGGCTCTGATGGGGACATGTAATGTAAAGGGGGGCTTTGATGGTGACATGTAATGTAAAGGGGGACTCTGATGGGGACAGCTAATGTAAAGGGGTGCTCTGATGGTGACATGTAATGTAAAGGGGGGCTCTAATGGGGACAGCTAATGTAAAGGGGGCTCTGATGGGGACATTTGATGTAAAGGGGGATTCTGATGGGGACATCTAATGTAAAGGGGGACTCTGATGGGGACACTCTGCTGGGGACACCTGATGTAAAGGAGGACACTGATGCGGACACCTGATGTAAAGGAGGACTCTGGTGGGGACACCTGATGTAAAGGAGGACTCTGGTGGGGACATCTGATGTAAAGGGAGACTCTGATGGAGATCTATTTTGTAAAGGAGGACTCTGATGGGGACATCTAATGTAAAGGGGGACTCTGATGGGGACATCTAATGTAAAGGGGGACTCTGATGGGGACACCTGATGTAAAAGAGGATTCTCATGGGGACACCTGATGTAAAGGAGGACACTGATAGGGACATCTGATGTAAAGGGGGACTCTGATGGGGACATCTGATGTAAAGGAGGACTCTGATGAGGACACCCGATTATTAGGGGAATGATGGGGACACCTGTTGTAAGGGGGTACCTGCTGTAAAGGGGGACTCTGATTGGGACACATCATGTATAGGGGGACTCTTATGAGGACACCTGATGTATAGGGGGATGCTGATGGGGACACTGGTTGTAAAGGGGGACTCTGATGGGGACACTTGTTTTAAAGGGGGACTCTGATTGGGACAACTGATGTAAAGGGGGGCACCTGCTATAAAGGGGGACTCTGATGGTTAAGTGGTTTTATTTTATTTTACTTGAAATGTGGATGTGATTGGCCTACTGTGACGGGCACAGTGAGGCTGTAATTGAAGGGCACAGTTTTATCTAGCAGTAATGATACATAATCACCTGATAAATGGCTATTTACAGTCCTGCATTACTAATAGCTTAATTTTTCTGTTTGTTCCCCCCCAAATTTTTGAGCACCAGCCGCCACTGAGGAAAGGGTTTAATCTCCTGTCAGTTTATTTTTTGCTATCTGTGTCCCAATGGGGAGGTTTCTTTTCACTTACTTTTTCAAAACCACAACAGGCAGTGAGAGGAAATTTCACTGAAGTAAAGCTAGCCATAGATGGATCAAAATGCGGCCTGTTCAGCAGGACTAGCCAAAGTTTGTTCCATGTTTGGCACCTGCAGTTTAACAGAAGTTGATCTACTGATCAACTTCCGGTCAGCCACTCCGTTGGATAAAAGCAGCTTGATCAACTGCTGCAGCCAATGGCTGCAGCTCTGGTCTGTGTATTTTGACAGCTCGGGAGTCTCCCCACTGTCGGAGTACACTAGTGCAGCGAGGAGTATTCCCCCATCCATCTGGGATGGGGGAATCAGTTAAGTATTTTTCTTTCAGCATGCAGGCTGAACCAAAAAAATCTTAAAGGATTAGGTCACTTGAAAAAAAATAACAAATGCACATCTTTTTGCAGATAAAACAATGTGCATTCATTATTTTTTTACATTGCAGTATTTAAAGCATTGCACTCACGTTCAGCAGACCGCATGGGTACTGTAGACACTTAGTAAGCTGTCTGCCCGTACCTCTGATACAGGCAGGCAGTTACTGAATGGCAGGAAGAATCAATGGTCTATGAGGATGCTCACCAGCGCCTTCGCAGTCTATTCAGAAATTCAAGCTGTCGGCCGCAGAGGGCGAGGGGACTTGTAGTCTAGTTTATTTAATATGAAAGAATGAAACTAAAAAAACCTGCGCCCTCCTTGAGTCACCCCCCCACTGCGCTCAAAGCCAAAAAAGGGGGTGTTATACCCCTGTGAAAGAAATTAGTATAATTTGTAAAAAGTGAGTAATTATGTAGAGTTTGTGCAAAGCAGCCACCTTAAATAAAAAGACTGAAAAACCTCTATTGATGTGCAGAAAAAAACTGTCAATCAATATAAGTGGCGCTAATATCTGTGATGACACCAACTGGTGTTCAAAATGTTAAAACCTGTGTGTTGTAATATTCTGGTGATATTGCTTGGTAATTAAATCAGTGTACCATACACAGAGCAATTTATACCAAATATTATATCAAAAGTGAAAACAAATTCCGTGTAAATGCGTGATAATTGTATATACCATACACAAAACAATATATACAAAAAAAGTGAAAACATATATAAAGAACTATAAGCATTTCATCCATGAAGAGTCCATAGGAAGAACACCGTGAGAAAAGTGTGCGATTTTCTGATAATATCCACCAGTTCACTCAGTGCCAGTGATTCCTCTCCCTTTGAAATCAACACTCACCAACTCAATATGCCTCACACTCTCATGTTTTGGCAATTAAGCATAATCATCTAGATGGTCAGATGGCGATAACAGCTCCAAGTTCCATCCATTCCAGTATCATCTCATTCCATATATAAAAATAAAGATGCACACATAGTGTTATACCGTACAACATAAAATTTATTCAACTTGTAAAAAACTTCAATCATTACACTCACATAAAAACCTCTTGTAAAAAGCCAAAACCACACTGCAATTCAAATGTCAATCCCATGATTAAGTCAGGTATGACGAAACATGTCGGGGCGTGGCTGTACGGCATCAACCATTAGCAGATAGTGACGGACTGGACGCTGCTTCTCATCTCCGTGCATCAGCGGGAGATTTGTGTTCGATTTGAGGAGCTGCAGTGAGCGGGGGTGAGAGCCTGTTTTCGCTTACCTTGGGTCCGCCGCGACCTTCAGTTACAGTGGTGCTGGGCGTTTCACAGAGGAGGATTGACATTTGAATTGCAGTGTGGTTTTGGCTTTTTACAAGAGGTTTTTATGTGAGTGTAATGATTGAAGTTTTTTACAAGTTGAACAAATTTTATGTTGTACGGTATCACACTATGTGTGCATCTTTATTTTTATATACGGAATGAGATGATACTGGAATGGATGGAACTTGGAGCTGTTATCGCCATCTGACCATCTAGATGATTATGCTTAATTGCCAAAACACAAGAGTGTGAGGCATATTGAGTTGGTGAGTGTTGATTTCAAAGGGAGAGGAATCACTGACACTGAGTGAACTGGTGGATATTATCAGAAAATCGCACACTTTTCTCACGGTGTTCTTCCTATGGACTCTTCATGGATGAAATGCTTATAGTTCTTTATATATGTTTTCACTTTTTTTGTATATATTGTTTTGTGTATGGTATATACAATTATCACGCATTTACACGGAATATGTTTTCACTTTTGATATAATTTTGGTATAAATTGCTCTGTGTATGGTACACTGATTTAATTACCACGCAATATCACCAGAATATTACAACACATAGGTTTTAACATTTTGAACACCAGTTGGTGTCATCACAGATATTAGCGCCACTTATATTGATTGACAGTTTTTTTCTGCACATCAATAGAGGTTTTTTAGTCTAGTTTATTCACAGGAAACTGTAAATGAATTATGGGGCTGTGTGGGCAGAGCCCCTCACCGCCACTCTGTTTTCAAATTGTGACAGCAGGTGCAGAGAGAAGATCCCCTGCCTGCTGTCACAAAGCACTTGCGATTGCGTCGGGAGGTGGGTCACTAGGAGCATGTTACATGTTACACTCTAAATATGGGTGTAACATGTGGCATGCTCCTGAAGTTAAACTTAACCTTCAACCATATATGGCCAGCTCAGGGAAAATTCACCAATTAGTTGTCACTGGAACATGTGCCCCCATTGGAGGATTTCCCCTCACCTCTTGTTCTTGTGACAACTGTAAAATTTGTGATTTCTCATTACTTTCTATCTCAGGGACAGAGGTCACCAGGGCAAATAAAGAGGATTCATTGCCCCAGAGGAATGTAACAGGGGTTCTAATGCTTTCCTACTCTGCCAAAACTAAAAACTAAAAAAAGTTTGTGTTTTACACATTACACATATTATTTCACATTATATTCACTATGTACAATAGGTGTATATATTAGGATACAACTGTTGTTCCAAGTTCCTAGTAGTTATAATATGTCAGTAATCGTTTTATTGACTCCAGGGGATAATAGTCAACAAATCAGCAGATTAAGTCATAATCCTCCAATCCATACATTATCCCCCTGACAAACACTGCAAAGTGGATTAAAGAAAGTCTGAACAGTGGCTAACATTAGAAAACTCCTATATAAACATGCAATCTATAAAAACAGATCACTGCACTATAGTATATTACATATATAGGTGGGCTAATTATCATTATTTATTTATTTATTTCAGGTACTTATATAGCGCTGTCAATTTACGCAGCGCTTTACATATACATTATACATTCACATCAGTCCCTACCCTCAAGGAGCTTACAATCTAAGATCCCTAACTCACATCCATACATCATAAACAGCATTAGGCTGCATTCACACCTGAGCGTTTTGTAGCTTGAAACTTGAAGCTCAAAAATGCTGGAGGAGAAAAAATCAATGATTTTCTATGGAGATGGTTCCCGTCTCCACTCTATGTCACCTGAAGTTCAAACAAGTTATGGAGCTTTTTTTGTCGCTCAAATCGGGCAGATTTGGGCGTTATTGGCACGTTTCTATTCTCGAAGAAATAAATGGAAACGTGCCATTCGCACGTTTTTGTGCGTATACGTGCATTTTGTTGTGCTTTTTTTGCGTGATTTTCCGCTCAAATTATTATTATTTTTTTTATAAAATAGTAATAACATTTGAATAAATAAATGTAAAATAAATACACAAATAACTAAAAAGGATCATAAATAAGTAAAATAAATTAATAATATGTAATAATACATTAATAAATAATAATTAACCTCTAACCTAAAAAAATAGTAAATGCATTATTATTATTATTTGTATTATTATTATTATTATTATTATTATTATTATTAATAATAATAATAATAATAATAATAATAATAATAATAAAATAACAATAAACACCCAAACTCGAACAAAAAAATACATTATTATTATTATTAATAATAATAATAATAATAATAATAATAACAATAATAATAATAATTTATTTAGTGTTAGGGTTAGGGTATTTAGATATTTATTTTTTTTTTTTAAGGGTTAAGGGTTAAAGTTTAGGGTTAATTATTTATTTATTGTTACTTAGTATTCATTTATTGAATTTCTTAATTTATTATTTATGGTTTTTATTTATTTGTGTATTTATTTTACATTTATTTATTCATTTATTATTATTTATATAATAAATAAAATAATAATAAATAATCCTAACCCTAACCTAAACTGAACTCAAACCCCTTACCCTAACGAAAAAACTTTATAATAAATTAATAATAATAACAAAAGAAGAAATAAAAGCTAATGGAAAAGCTAAAAAATCTGGAATACCTAGCAACAAATGAGGCAACAGATAATAGTTTTCTCCATTGGCTAATAAAAAAAACACCAAAGCCCTAAAACGCTGCATACAAACGCGTACAAGTCACGCAAAAAAAGTGTCTAGGGTAGTTGTACAGGCTTATCTTCTACTGAAATTGCTTACTCTGATTTCGCTGCACACTGTGAACTTCTCACACTGTGCATTAGAAGCTGCAACATGTTGGATATTTCCTGGTTTTGAGGACATCCAGCTTCTGCTAGTCCTTTCCTGAATTTTGGTTCTTTCAATCATGGAGGATCAGTATCCCATGGGGGCATTACCTTGGGCAATCTCAATGCAAATGCATTCTGCCTACAAACTCCAACTCCTCCAGACGGAGACCAACTCATCAATGCATTTTGCTATTTGCATAACTCCTTCTAAGAGCCAGCCCACTGTTTGCATGAGGGCTGAGGGTTCTTAAGAGCAATACTGAGGCAGGCCCCTCCCACCAGCTATGATCTGCCCACATTGCATAGGGAAGCACAGAGATCCAGTGGATAGGGTATGTAATCGAAAATAAACACATAATAGACGTAAGTTATAGTATACAATGTGTTCCTTTATCAGAACTTCACGTATCATCAAGTCACATCACCTGAGAACTTTTTGTACCTTAAGACACGTCACCTGTCATTTTATCAAAAAATCTTATTAAAATCCTGCTCTATACAGATTTTTTAATTTTGGTTTAGAATAGAATAAAGAAAATTTAGAATCCATATCAGGTTTTTATTGCAGGGACACAGGCACAATTAAAATACATTTTTAATTTTTTGTTTTATTTTGTTTTTTTGTTTTTTGGGGGGGGGGAATTGGTAATGTGATCCAGTGAGGATTCTAATGATGCATATATATTTTGCTCAACGTGTATTGTGTTATTGTTTAATGTACTTTGTTTTGTATCTGTATTTTGTCTAAAAGAAAATAATAAAGAGATTTGATTAAAAAAAAAAACATTTTAAAAATGGGGAGGGGTTAAAATGCTTTTAGGGCTGAGTGTGCCTTTCTGATCTTGTGCAAGCCATGGCCTCCATTTATTATACTGTATGAGCATTATAGGAAATGGGGGGAATACATTCCTTTTTTTTCCTACTTGGGGGTCACAGACAGCAATAAATACCGGACAGAAATTAGAAAAATAGAGATAAATCTGGATGACATTAGAGTATAAGTTAGTCGCTAAGTTGCCCTGAAGAAGGGGACTATGCGAGGCCCTGAAACACTTGCTGCTTTAACCTATATGACAACACGTGCTTTGAATTAATGAAAGTACAATTTTGGAGTGCTGGTGACTTTCTTCTCTGTTATAGACCTTAAGATTGAACATGTGATGGGGTGGACTTTACGGGTGAGAAAAATGGAGATGCTCATTACCTGGAGAGGTTGAGGTGCTTGGCTGTCTAATGGGAGTTTGGAGGTAATGGGTTTCAGTTGCTATTGAGGTGGAAGATTTTCATGGTTTGTTGTCTGAGAGGCTGTTACATGCCGTCATCAGTTAAGGAGGTTGTGCAAAGGCTCAAAGGTGAGTAAAAGGTAATTGGCCCAGGGTGTAGCTGTTAGTCATCAGTATGGGTAAATCATGGGTTATCATCTGTCCATGGGTGCTCATGATACTCAGGAGCTAAATGGTTAACGGATAGTTTGGTGGTGGTCATTGGTTTGGGAAGACGTTGGTACTCATCAACATCATGGGGAGGTGGAGTGTCCTGGCAGGGAATTGTAGGTGCTTATCAGTCCAGGTGGGTCACAGCTACTGGCCTGTTACAGACAGCTCTGCTGAAAAGAATCTCCTCTGTCTCCAATGCTGGAGAGAGACAGCTTTGTTAGACTCCAATGCTGGAAAGAGACCATACTGATAGATTGCCTTATTGAATTGAGACTGCCCTTATTGAATGCCATGTTGGAGAAAGATTGCTTTGTAGGCACTTTCAATGTAAGAGACCACTCTGTTAAAGACTCCGTTGTGGGAGAGAAGTAATCTTGTTAGAGAGAATTTCCCAGTGAGACACTGCCTTGTTGTAAAGAGAATGGCTCATTGAGAGAAGATTGCCATGTTCCATACTGCCCATTAGAGACTGCCCTGGATGATATTACTACTGCTCTGCAGTACTAATGTCATTGTCTCATATACAGAACTTTACATATAGTATTTTCTCCTGGCAAGGCCCTTTGTTTCTTCTCTGAAAGTGACCCATTGAGTCAAATGGTAGAACCACAGGGTATCTGAAAATGTTGGGTTTGAGTGGAGCTTGGGGAAGCCTCTCTACCAGTCAACGTGGAATTTTTATCAGATTTAAAGTATGGGAGAGTGTCATGCCTAAAGTGGACAGATATGCCTAAACATTAGCATGATATTCATGGGCAGGTCATGCACAATCTATGCTATCTAACAAACAAGTATTAAATATCCAGGTATTCAGAAAGTCTCAACAAATTTGGGCCATCTGGCATTATTCAACCCTCTAAAAAGCATTTTTTTTTCATTCAAATCTTTCTTTCAGTATGATCTCACTGTAAAGCAGTCCTATTATTATTATTATTATTATTATACAGGATTTATAAAGCGCCAACAATCCTTTTCAAGCTAAGCATGGCTCTGCTTGTGCATGGATCTCATAAGGGTTCTGTAAAGTCTTTTTTCTGGACTCTAAAGTGGAGTACACACTATGAGAAAATCCCAAGAAAAATGCCAATACGAGGAACTATCTATCATTCAATGTTCGTATAGTGTGTACACAACTTTCTTCATCGGATTCTGATTTTACAAAAGAAAATGGACAAACTCCAAAATGAACAGAACTAACAATTTTTGTTTAATGTGTTTGTACTATTATTGTACGGTTTTCATATGAGAAAAATGAGATAGGAAAGACTGTGCATGATCAGAACCAATAAACAAACAAAAAAAAGCCTTTGGTCCCTTTCATGCATGAAAGGTCCACCTGTCAGTTTTTTAGGCGGACCTGAACAGACGCTCAATACAGTTCTATAGAGCGACGGATGTCAGCGGTGGCATGTCCTCTGACATCTGATCCGCTCTAACCTGCGTAATTCAGATGGATGGAAACCCTATTTTCCATCTGTCTGGCGGATCGGATGAAAACGGACAGGCGGTCCATTTTCATCTGGTCCCCCATAGCGGAGAACGGAGATCTGACAGGTCCATCCCTGCACAGTGAGCAGAAACGGACCTGTCATCCTCCGGCTCAGCTGGGATCAACGGAGCAATCTTCCGCTGAGCAAACGGAGTTAGTCAAAAACTGACATTATGTGTGAAAGGAGCCTTAGTCATTTGAGAATTTTCGTACAATTAGTACATTACTTGGTTTCGACCTGCTGTGAAACATTGAGGGAAGATTGTTCGTCTGATTTTCCTATAGTGTGTACTGGGCTTTACTTTTCCACAGGATGCCCTCTTTCTCAATCATTACTAGTCTACATTCAACAAGACTGGTATGAGGGACATTCCCTCCTGTTGGCCTCAAATTTGGCAACAATCTGTGTTCAACAAGTGCAACAACCAAATGGAAATGGTGAATGCCAAGATTAAACATTAGCCCTTTAAATAACACATTTTCATATTTAAGTAGAATGTACATCTAATTAATCTTGACCAAGAATGGCCACATTACCGTCATTTCTACCGAAATTCTCCTGAGCAGTTCTGCAGCTTAATGAGGCTGATTGGTGACTTGTTGATTTCCCTTGAGCAAATAAGCCTTTGATGCAGTCCCTGGGAGAGTGGTTAGCTGATGAATTGACAAAATCTAATCAGCTTTATTGGGAAACAGGTTAAGGGCAGCCGAGTGTCAATAATTCTCGTTCTGACCCCCTCATCCATTAAATGGAGCTGGCTCATTGCAGCCTGGAGACCCTTAGCATTCTGCTCTGAAATTGCTTTCATAAACTCACCATTATTAGCAGTCAGTGGGGAAGGCTCATTTAGTCTGAACATCCGAGCGATGTCACATCTATCATGTGCCTTTATGTATCATTTGCTCATTTGCTGAATGTCTCTCTGTAACGTTTTTGGCAAAATGACTGGCCCCTTGCCTCTAGTTTACTCTGTTTTGCTGATCTGAACAGTAAATTCATTATTTTCTTGTTTTGCGGAGCCCGACAAAAGGAAATGACAGCTTTTAAAACAATTGCTGTTGAAATTTCACTTAAATTAAATTTAGCATGCATGTTTGAAGAGGTAGGTTCGCCATAGATGAGCAGATGTGTGGGGACACAACTCCCCATCTTTAAAAGGGCCCCCTTCACAGAAAATGTTCTCAACAGAAAATTTGTGTGAGCAATCAAAACATGTTTGATATTCAGAAGTACTGGTTAATGTCCCCTGGTCTAGCCCTTAAAGGTCTGATCCTTGCCCTAGCAACATAACAAGTTGGGGCAGGATTGGGCTGTTTATGGGCACACTGATGCCGCGTACACACGAGTGGACTTTCCGGCATACTTGGTCCGGCGGACCAGAGTCCGCCGGACAATTCAACCGTGTGTAGGCTCTGGCGGACTTTTCTGGTGGACTTTTTCCCAAAAGCCCGCCGGACCTAGATTTGAAACATGTTTTAAATCTTTCCGTCGGACTCAGTTTCTGGCGGAAAGTCCGCTCGTCTGTGTGCTGGTCCGACGGAAAGCCCGCTCGTCTGTATGCTGGTCCAACGGACCAGATACAACGCAAGGGCAGGGTATTGCATTTCGGGCTCGCTGCAATAGGAAAAACAAATTTTCCTATTGCGGCGAGCGCAGGGCATAACAGGGAAGCCCCTACGCCGAAAAAACGGCGCGGGGTCCCCCCTAAAATCCATACCAGACCCCGATCCATGCATGCAGCCCGGCCAGTCAGGAAAGGGGGTGGGGACGAGCGAGCGCCCCCCCCTCCTGAACCGTACCAGGCTGCATGCCCTCAACATGGGGGGTGGGTGCTTTGCGGGAGGGGCGCCCGCGGGGCCCCCCCACCTCAAAGCACCTTGTCCCCATGTTGATGAGGACAAGGGCCTCTTCCCGACAACCCTGGCCGTTGGTTGTCGGGGTCTGCGGGCGGGGGGCTTATCGGAATCCGGGAGCCCCCTATAATAAGAGGGCCCCCAGATCCCGGCCCCCCACCCTATGTGAATGAGTATGGGGTACATGGTACCCCTACCCATTCACCTAGGGAAAAAGTGTCAATCATAAGACACATTACACAGGTTTTTAAAATAATTTATTAAACAGCTCCGGGGGGGTCTTCCTCCGGCTTCGGGGGTCTTCCTCCGGGTTTGGGGATCTTCTTCCAGCTTCGGGGGTCCCTCCGGTTCCTCTTTTCCCGGCGTCTGGTTGGTTCTTCTCTGCTCTCCGGCCTCTTCTCCCGGTGTTCCAGTTCTTCGGCCGGCTCACCGCTGTCTTCAGGCTGCTCATTTGCCAGCGGAGGTCCAGACTTCTGGGCTTCTTGTCTTCTTCCCTCTTCTCTTCTCCAGATGTTGACATGATGCTCTCTCCGGCTGGACTGCTCTCTGAGGGCTCCGTTGTGACTTATATAGGTGGAGACCCCGCCCCTTATGATGTCACAATCCCTGGGCATGCTGGGACTGTGATGTTTTAGGGGGCGTGGTCAACATCACCCAGTGACCATGCCCCCTGGGTGATGTGGTCAACATCACCCAGTGACCACGCCCTCTAAAACGTCACAGTCCCAGCATGCCCAGGGACTGTGACATCATAAGGGGGCGGGGTCTCCGCCTATATAAGTCACAACGGAGCCCTCAGCGAGCAGTCCAGCCGGAGAGAGTGTTGTGTCAACATCTGGAGAGGAGAAGAGGGAAGAAGACAAGAAGCCCAGAAGTCCGGACCTCCGCTGGCAAGAGAGCGGCCCGAAGACAGCGGAGGAGCCGGCCGAAGAACTGGAACACCGGGAGAAGAGGCCGGAGAGAGCGGAGAAGAACCAACCGGACGCCGGGAGAAGAGGAACCGGAGGGGCCCCCGAAGCTGGAAGAAGACCCCCGAACCCGGAGGAAGACCCCCGAAGCCGGAGGAAGACCCCCCTGGAGCTGTTTAATAAATTATTTTAAAAACCTGTGTAGTGTGTTTTATTATTGACACTTTCTCCCTAGGTGAATGGGTAGGGGTACCATTTACCCCATACTCAATCACATAGGGTGGGGGGCCCTCTTATTATAGGGGGCTCCCGGATTCCGATAAGCCCCCCGCCCGCAGACCCCGACAACCAACGGCCAGGGTTGTCGGGAAGAGGCCCTTGTCCTCATCAACATGGGGACAAGGTGCTTTGGGGTGGGGGGGCCCTGCAGGGTGCCCCCTCCCCCAAAGCACCCACCCCCCATGTTGAGGGCATGCGGCCTGGTACGGTTCAGGAGGGGGGGTGCTCGCTCGTCCCCACCCCCTTTCCTGACCGGCCGGGCTGCGTGCTCGGATCGGGGTCTGGTATGGATTTCAGGGGGGACCCCACGACGTTTTTTCGGCGTAGGGGCTTCCCTTTAAAATCCATACTAGACCTAAGGGCCTGGTATGACCCGTGACGGGGCTCGCAAGTTGTCAATTGATTGACTTCCTTTTCTAGTCCCGTCGCACCTGAGTCACGTTCAAAATGAACGGACTTGTCCATGTGTGGGCAAGTCCGTTCATTCTGAAAGTCCGCCGTAACTCCGGCGAAAGTCCGCCGGAAAGACGGGCGGACTTAGCCCGCCGGAAAGTCTGGTCGTGTGTGGGCAAGTCCGTCCGTTTTAAAGTCCGGCGCACCTGGGGGACAAAGTCCGTCGGAAAGTGTGCCGGACCAAGTATGCCAGAAAGTCCGATCGTGTGTACGCGGCATTAGGCTCACTGACCATACACAGGATGAAATCTGTAAGTGTTCAAATGTTTTGAGCATAACTTGCTTATTCTAGCTTAATGTACCAAAATATTGTTTGATTGTTACCATGGCAATGCATCAAGGATACATTTCGGGCTCAGATGATCACAGCGTTACCCTAAGAAACATGAAAGTATCTCACTAATTAAGGATAGGCTTAGATTGTACAGGTAGTTGGGGGGGGGGTCATTGGTATGTAGGCAGGTGCAATCTATTTTCTTCACTGCGGGTGATGCTCTCCGCAGCGGCAATGTAGTTGGAGAGAAAGTCAAGAGGAACAGGGTTCCTCTATGGTTTCCTGGGTCACTGTGGTAGCTATCCTATAGAATTCTGCTGCCCCATGGGACTCAAGCAGCCATCTTGGGTCAGGCAGATCCTGTTTAAGGAGGAGGGCAGGAGGGCCAGCAGTACTGCCTTATTGCTGACACTTGTGACTTGTGCAGGGCTGCCAGCTTCTACTTTTTTTTTCTTCCTCTGGCTGCACTGCAGGGGGATCGGTTCTAGTATCTGCGCCTTCCCCCTGCTATCTTGGACCCTTGTGTTCCCCTTTCCTCTGAAGTGCTGCCGTTTTGCCTCCACACAGGGGGGTTATAGGATTATTTCAGAATGGTGAGTGGGGGGGGGGGTTCACCATCCTGAATTAATTCACCACCCTGGAGGAATGGGGGCCCTGTCAGGTAGGCTGTACAGGGCCTTGTGATTTCTATCAGCAGCCCTGGTTCTAGTGGTATGTTCCTGACGAGGAGGGAAAGCATAGGGTCACTGATCTTCTGGACATCTTCCTGACTGGGCACGAGATGGCCAGGTCGCATTCTGCTCATCTTTACAGATGGCATCAGTCCGGCTGGAATCCACTCTGTTTACATGCTGGAAACTGTAAGTGCACCCGGCTGGGCAGTTTTTCAAAAAGGTTTGTTGTGAACTATTGTTCAATACAGTTTTATATAGCACCTGACTGTGTGAATTATTGCTGCCACACCACACTGCTCCCCCCACCTACAGGTGTGCAAGCAAGACTTAAAGCAGAGCTAAATTTACCTTTCTGACACCAGTCCCCGTCCCTTCCTGGCATCTGCATCTTCTTCTGAGTGCTGGTCTGTGGGCCTCTTCATTGGTCAATGTGGGTTGATATAACTCCTGCACATGGACAGGAGTCAGTGATCCCAGGACAGGGGGACCATGCCAGCAATGTAAACTGAACTCAGTTTACATGCCGGAGAACACTGTGAGCAGGCAGGTGGGTATAGTTTACTGCAGAAGGGACATTAGATGTCTCTTCTTTAATGAGGGACACCTATTAGAAAAAGTAAGCAGGCATAGGACACACCCCCTGTCATGCCCCCCACCCCCTTACAGGGGAATTGTACAAAAAAATGATTGGTTAAACCCACAAGTGCTTTTTTGCCACTGCTTATCCATTATATTGGCTTTTGGAATTTACAAATGTAGCAATTTAGAAATTGGATAAAAAGATGAAGCACTGCAAAACACTTTTTGATAGATAAGAAGTGCATTTTAACAAACAAAATACCTCAAAATTTTGGGATTTTAAAGGCAATATAAACAGGTAATTTTTTATAAAAAATATATTTTATTAATACAAAAATATCTAAAAACAATGATCATGTAGATCCAAACAAATTAAATTAGAGATGATACGTAAAAATACATATAGTGACATATGATGGTATCAGAAAGTAGCAAAATACTACTATACTGAATAATATGTATTGATACCATTTTTGTATTTTCAGAAAGTTGCTATATGTCCCTGATGAAGAATGTTTATGTACTGTCTCAAAACGCGTCAGACTTTGCAACTATATATCACCTAGAGCTATGTTATTTATCTCTTTGTTGAACTTAGCTTAGTTGTATTTTGCTACTTTCTGATAGCATCATATGTCACTATATGTATTTTTATGTATCAACTCTAATTTAATTTGTTTGGATCTACATGATCATTGATTTTAGATATTTTTGTATTAATAAAATATATTTTTTATAAAAAAATTACCTGTTTATATTGCCTTTACAATCCCAAAATTTTGAGGTATTTTGTTTGGTATACCAAGGGATGTTGGCAATTACATGCCAGCCCACATGAGTCTTATTTATCTAGAAATGCATTTTATATACAATTTTATAGATCAGACCAAAATGAGGGACAAATGAGGAGGAAAGAGGGACATTGTTCTGAATGAGGGACAGTCCCTAGAAATAAGGGACAGGTGGGAGCTATGTATTCATTGACATCAGTCCCTCAAGGAGCTTACAAACTAAGGTCCCTATCACACATGCTCACATATACTGTATTTTAGGGTCAGTTTAAGAAGGCTCCAATAAACCAGCCTTTTTCAACCAGAGTGTCCATGCACTCTGAGGTGCCTTGAGGTTTCTTCAGGGGTGCCTTGGCAAAATGCCTTAAAATTGATCAAAAATTGTATACAATCCAGAAGGTGGATCAAGCTTGCCTTTTAGTTACACAAAGCCACGGGTTTTCATTATGCAATATTATGACTTTCTAGGCACTGGCATCCTAACAACCAATGACATCATCAGTTTGTTTGACCCTCCTGTGCCCCTCTCCCTCAGGACTGGGGTGACATTAGCTGACTGATGGAGAGAAATTGAGGGAAAAGAGAAACATTGGAATACTAGTCAGCACCAGTGTGCAAAAGTGTATTTGCTTTGGAAGAATAAATCACCTCTAATGTTGGGTGTCCTACGTGTGGATGTTACTGCATTGTGTAAAGCAATTAGAATCATTTTTTACATTTTATAATGAGGTGCCTAGAGATTGTCTATCATTTTAAATGGTGCCTCGACTGAAAAAAGGTTAAAGAAACTCTGCAATAAACCTACCAGCAGTAGTGAGTTTTCCGCTCACTTTCTGTATCCGGTTCCCGACCGGCGCACGCCGATGTACGTCGGCAGAATGGCACGGCTGGATAAATGGGCATACCCGTCCCTTTAAATTTGCCGCCGTGCCATTGCGTGTGAGCTGGCTGGGAGCTCCGTGAGTCGGGTCGCGGGTCCCGCGGACTCGATCACCGCAGGGATACCTGCGATCCCCTCACAGAGAGGAAGAACGGGGAGATGCTAATGTAAACAAGCATCTCCCCATTCATACTTAACCTAGTGGTTAACCCCTTCACTGCCAGTGTCATTTACACAGGAATCAGTGCATTTGTATAGCACTGATTGCTGTATAAATGACAATGGACCCAAAAATGTGTCAAAAATATCCGATGTGTCCGCCATAATGTCGCAGTCACGATAAAAATCGCTGATCGTCGCCATTACTAGTAAAAAAAAAAAAGATCAATAAAAATGCCATAAAACTATCCCCTATTTTGTAGACGCTATAACTTTTGCACAAACCAATCAATAAACGCTTATTGCGATTTTTTTTTACCAAAAATATGTAGAATACGTATCGGCCTAAACTGAGGAAAAAAAATGTTTTTTTTTATTTTTTGGGGGGATATTTATTATAGCAGAAAGTAAAAAATAATGCATTTTTTTTCAAAATTGTCGCTATTTTTTTGTTTATAGCACAAAAAAATAAAAACCGCAGAGGTGATTAAATACCACCAAAAGAAAGCTCTATTTGTGGGAAAAAAAGGACGTCAATTTTGTTTTGTAGCCTCGTCGCCTGACCGCACAATTGTCAGTTAAAGCAACGCAGTGCCGATTTGCAAAAAGTGTTCTGGTCAGGAAAGGGGTAAATTCTTCCGGGACTGAAGTGGGTATAGTAGCCCTTCAAGAGTGGTCGGATGTCAGAGTTTTCTGCAAGATCTTTCCCTCTGTGGCCACCTTTTAACACATGCAGAAATATATAACTCATAGTATGTCACCTGTGTTTCTAGAATGGCTGGTCCTGTCATTTCGATGTCGCCATGCAGTACAGGAAAGCCTATAAACCAAATTAATTAATCTGTGACATGTTAAAGCTAAGCTTGATTACCTTAAACATGGGAATCAATATATAGACTGGCAGGGTTTACAAAGAGCTGTTTATGTCTGAAAGGATTATATAGCTCCTGGTCTTAATAAGTGATCCTAAACTGTGCTATAGATTTCTTCCATTTTTTTAGAAGATGCTGCGTGTACCATTTAATTAAATGGTAAATTAAGCTTTAAAGTATCTTCAAAGTACGAGCTAATTTGGACCCTTACAGTATGTGGATTGGATCAATCTCCACTGTCTCCTGGAATTTATAAGATTGATCGGCGAGTGAGATGGATACATTCTTCTCCTTTAATGAGTGTGATGTTTTCAGAACCTATTCAAGGCCTTTAACTATTTTAAGCACTGAAAATGTTATTGCTGCAATATGAAAAGACCACCCAGATGAGCTGAATGGTCTTATCTCTGAATGACTTAAAGATAAAGCCATTGAACCTTCCATTTACACCTGCCTGAGAGACTTTATTAACACGGGTGCAGCATCTTCCAGGCTTGTAAAAAAAGGATCTGGATATGACCTTGTAGTAGTTAACAGCTGAATTGTGAAAGGGGTCTACAGCATATATGGCTTAAAGAGAACCTGTCCCAGATCATTCATTTCAACATAAATCTTCCAATAAATTTATATGTACATTTAAAGTATTTTATGCATGTAATTTACCTATAAAAGCTTCCCTTTTATAGGCACCAAGAAGCCCCGAGACTGCTGCTGGGCATCGCCCTCTTGAATGTGATGTCAGTAACCCCAGCAGACTCAGAGCTGTCAATGAAGTGATGGTCTGAATTATCCCCCTTTGTTCTTCTTCTGGTAGCTACATAAAAAGTTGTGTAGGGAGGGGCAGAGGAGCTGGGCCAACACAGAGAGCAGTTAGACACTCCCAGGATAGGAGACAACTATAAATTACAAGAAGGCTAGGGGCTGTGTTAGGGAAATGTATCTTCCTGGATTCCAGGGTCTCTGTAAGATTTGTGAAAGAATTGGCGTAGTTCCTAGCAATGTGGCAGAAATAAATTCTAGAGGATCACACACTATTTCTATCATTGTCCTTCCATTTTCTTTTACAAAATTATTTTAATAGAAAAAATAAATTCAACAGATTAGCTTGATAGTGTGATAGTTACATCAAACACAACATAAAGAAGAAGATCCCAACAAATGGATGCAATAAGCATAGTGCATTGTTCTCCAATACAATAGGGAACATCATCTTTAGTCCATAATAAAGAACATTTAATGCCCTGAACTGTACTATATGACGGGCAAAAACTTGTAAGCCCCAAGCGATAAAAAAAGGGTGCACACATACATATATGAAGTGTATACTAATTATGACATTTTTATCACTGTAACCATCTTCACTAGATCCACCCCTTAAAACCAGGTGTGTTAGAGAGAGAATTTATACAGAAAAAGTAAAGTGCTTAATCAAGAGGTGGGAAGCAAGAGAGAAAGAAGAGAGAAAAGAAAAGGGGGGGAAGAAAGGGGGGGTGCATTGGGAGACCATTTAATTGAAAGAAGTATATTATTAAACCTGGAAGGTTGATTGCATGTCCTCTAATTTTCAAACTACTTGATTCAATAAAAAAAAAGAGATGTAACAGGGTGTGTGATGTTTGTTAAAGCTGTCCCAATTTATAGTTATGACATACAGTAGATGTAGATCAAACCACATTTTAGGAGCCATCTAAAAAAATCTTGCAGTTTACAAACCTTTTACCACTGTATGTCATTCCATTTTGTAATTTTTGGCTTTTAAAATATCTAGTTGGAAATGCTTAAAGGAATATGAACGTTTAAAAAAAAAAATGTAATAAACAGGTTATACTTACCTGCCCAGTCCTCTTCTTGGGTCCCCCGTTGGCGATCCTGGTCCCTTCCACTTGCCAAGCGCCCCCCAAAGAAATTTTTTTAGCTGTGGGGGCACTTGTGCGTGCTGACTCCCGAGTCACCTCTGTGTGTCTATAAAACAGCTTGGCTCAGGCCCACACCCTGCCCCCTCCTCACTGCCTGTGATTGACAGCATTGGCTCCCGCTGCTGTGTCTCAGCCAATGAGGATGGGGAGACCCGGGGGAGATGCTGCTCTCCTGCACATCGTTGGATTGAGATGTGGCTCAGGTAAGCATTAGCGTGGGGGACTGGGGGGAGGCTGCAAGAAACAAACTCTCATACTCACCTCCCTGCTGCAGCATTGGTGTGATGCTGCGGCTGTCCCCCCCGCTGGATCTAAGCCCAAGAACTGAGTGATCACATGACCACGATTGCTCAGTTCTCGGTTAGCTCTGAGAATGGAGACTGTCAGTCACTTTGTGTTCTGCTCCTCCAGGGGTCACTGGAGAGCTGGCCTGTGGAGGGGGTGGGGGCGGGATACCGATCAGGCATCTAGGTGGATCTCAACATTATTGTGCGTGCTGACTCCCGAGTCACCTCTGTGTGTCTATAAAACAGCTTGGCTCAGGCCCACACCCTGCCCCCTCCTCACTGCCTGTGATTGACAGCATTGGCTCCCGCTGCTGTGTCTCAGCCAATGAGGATGGGGAGACCCGGGGGAGATGCTGCTCTCCTGCACATCGTTGGATTGAGATGTGGCTCAGGTAAGCATTAGCGTGGGGGACTGGGGGGAGGCTGCAAGAAACAAACTCTCATACTCACCTCCCTGCTGCAGCATTGGTGTGATGCTGCGGCTGTCCCCCCCGCTGGATCTAAGCCCAAGAACTGAGTGATCACATGACCACGATTGCTCAGTTCTCGGTTAGCTCTGAGAATGGAGACTGTCAGTCACTTTGTGTTCTGCTCCTCCAGGGGTCACTGGAGAGCTGGCCTGTGGAGGGGGTGGGGGCGGGATACCGATCAGGCATCTAGGTGGATCTCAATATTATTGTTGGGATCCTTTCAGAGCCTGGAGCGGCTCTGTGATATCAGACGAAACCACACATTAGTCTGCTGTTAGCTGATTCTGGGTCACAGGAGAGCACAAAAAAGTGCACTCCTGTGACCCAGAAGAGAAGTATGGCCAAAGTATAGATCAGACCAAAATGAGGGACAAATGAGGAAGAAAGTGAGGGACACATTGTTCTGAATGAGGGACAGTCCCTCGAAATAAGGGACAGGTGGGAGCTATGTATTCATTCCCTAAAAACTATTTCAAACTTTGAGGGTGCAATTGCATTCTTGTGGTGTATGAACACACTTTATGCCATGTGATAATGTTTTGAAAATTCTACATACTCACACAATTTGTAAAGCAATGCACTATGGTATGCTGCCATTCATTGCAAAGCACGTGCATTGCCTTAGTGCGTTAAGGTTCCATTCAAGATGAACACATGTGATGTGTGTTGTTGCACATTGTGATAACACATGCATTATTGCAAACCCTAAAGGGTTCGACTTATGCCGTGTACACATGGGCGGACTTTTCGGCATCAAAGGTCCGACGGACTTTTGACGGACTTTTGACGGACTTCTGACGGACTTTCGAATGAACGGACTTGCCTACACACGATCACACCAAAGTCCGACGGATTCGTACATGATGACGTACGACTGGACTAAAATAAGGAAATTGATAGCCAGCAGCCAATAGCTGCCCTAGCATCGGTTTTCGTCCGTCGGACTAGCATACAGACGAGCAGATTTTTCGACCGGACTTGAGTCCGTCGGAAAGATTTGAAACATGTTCCAATTCCGTCTGATTTTCGACCAAAAAAGTCCGCTGCAGGTCCGATGAAGCCCACACATATAGAAAATATACCAAATCAAATCATTATTCAACCAAAAAAAAAATGTCAAAGCAATAACTCCATAGCCAATAATAAATAACACGTTATCTCCTCCGATTCCGCAACATGTCTGGTTGACGGACGGCCGTTCAGAAACAAACTGAAAAGCACTAAATGAAAAACGCGAAAAGAAAAGCGCAAATCAACACTCATCAAACTTCTACTAACACGAAGTTAGCAAAAGGAGCCCAAAGAGTGGCGCTAAAGAGCCGAAAAACCACGTAGTATGTCCAGTACATCACTACGTACGTAATTGTTGGCCAACATTTGTGTGACCGTGTGTATGCAAGACAAGTTTGAGCCAACACTCTTCGAACAAAATTCCACGGTTTTGTTGTCGGAAAGTCTGATCGTATGTACGAGGCATTAGGGGTTTATGGAGAAGTTCTGTTTCAAAGGTATGTATATTATGTAACATGTTTCGTTAAGGAAAGTATGACCCAAGAAAGTTAAATCTACTTAAAGATAATACACCATATAATCTTGTATCCCTTCTCTCCTTCCCCGTTAAGGTCAATCCAGTGTCCCAAGTACATGGCTGGGCAGTTGTAAGTAATGAAGGGAAACAGCTCCCCACCTTGCAGACAAGCTTGGATAGACTGGGACAAAAAAAGAGAAATCTTCTAAAATTTTACAGTTGTTGCTGGAAAAGGAGGTGGAGAGTAATCTTCAGATGGGGATATCTGTTCCAGTGCCAACTGTCTAAGAAAAGATTTCTGCTCAGTTTGGAGTCTTCTAATGCCTATTGTGGCTATTAGACAGGAAGTTAAGGAAAATCAGTGGGAATAATGTCCCCATACATTGGTGGTCAGTAGGAAGAATGCCCTATTACATTGGTGGTCATTGGAAAGAATGTTCCTTATATTGGTTATCAGTGGAAAGAATGTCCCCTTACATTGGTACTTAGTGGGAAGAATGCTTCTTACATTGGTAGTCAGGGGGAAGAATGCCCCCTTATTTTACTGAACAGTGTCCCACTCTTACAGACAGCTAAAAATATCTCTGTGTTTTATGCTACTGGATCTGCTAAGTGGTGTTTGACTTAAAACTATGCAGGAACCATCCGATGGGAGGTCAATCATTCAACGCTCAAAGGACCCCGGCAACCTCTGGAGGAACCCCAATGGTTCCATGGAACCCTGACTGAGAATGGCTAATCTAGTGACATAGATCTAGAGCCATCTTCAGGTGCCTCCTGAAAGCTTGTCTTCTCCAAAATATCCAGCAAAAAACATACAACCAATAGAAACCTTTACATTTTCTCTGTGCTATCAGTCACTGTAGCTGACAAAAGTGCTTTCTATATTCTATCTCAGACAATCTTTTGCAAGAATTCTACAATGTCCCAGTATCAAAGAAGGGAACCTGTGCCACATTTTAGGAAATACTATTTTAGGGCTAGCACTCCCCCAAAAGTCCCCATTCCACTCCTTAATCGCTCCACCAGACTTACCTGTGGTACACAAATGTGAATGAGAAATTATGATGAGGACATTGGTGGAGCAGACAGACCTGAAATCTTGCAGAGTGTGCCAGGGTCTTTTCATCACATTCTGATTCATGGAAGTGTCATCACAAAAGTGAAAATAAAAATGGATGAAGAATAAATGACAATAAGCTTTCGTACAGAAATTTATGAACCCTTAAATCTTTCAAACAATTGTCTAATTATTGATGGCAATGAGTGTGATGATAGTGTGGGAACTCTGCAGGTCACTCATCTGGGAGACAATCCTGTCTTGTCCTCCTCCGCTCACTTTTTCTATTAGGCTCAGCAAGGATGAATTGTCCCAAGAGAGCTTTAGACGGGTCTTGTATAAAAAACATTTTACTGTTTCACCATTAGGATTTCATATACATTGAGCATGTTTGTGGCACATGGAAATAAGAACAAAGCAAAATATATGTTGTAGAACAAATTGTCAAAAGTTTTTCCTTTTTTAATCTGTATTGCCATTAAAATATTTTTTCCATTTTCATGTATTGTATAATATTTTAAAGCGGAACGTAACCCTAAAAGAGTAGTTCCACTTTAATGCCTCCTTCCCCCCTCCTCTCCCACCTTTGGAGGTTTTCTTGGAGGTACCTAGTTTTAGCAGGTACGTACGCATTCCTACTTGTGCTCTGACTGCCTAGGCGATGGGACCAAAAGTCCTCACCCCCGCCCCCAACCTTCTGGGACATGTCACAGGTCCCATGAGGCTGCGGTACTATTCACAAGTGCAGCGCTGCTCGTGCATGCACAGTGGGAAGCCGGGTGTGAAGCCGCAAGGAAAAGACCTGAAAAAAACAGACCTGGGTGAGAAAAGCGCTGGATCCTTGGACAGATAAGTGTCCTTTTTTAAAAAGAAAAGTCACCAGCTACAGTATTTATTGTTGCTGACTTAATTTTTTTTTGCTAAGAGTGAAGTTCAGGAGGGTAGGAAGGGTTGCCTGATCTTGTGACCACTGTGATTGGCTGTCACAATAGTCACATGATTGGGTTTCAGTCCCGCCAGCTCTCAATGATTACGAGACTCCCGTCACAGAAACCTGTGCCTCCCATGGACAAAGTATTAAAGCCCATCCTCTATGCTGCTGCACGTACAAGGCCAGCAACAGGTTAAAGTGGACCTAACATACATTTGTTAGGCAGGCCATAGATTATGCAATTTTATTTGCTTCCACAATGGGTGGAAACACTAATACTGTCGTGTTGATCCCAAGTTCAATGCCTAATAAATCACTGGGATGGTATAACTATGTAGGACAGCAGCTAAGGCTTTTCAGACTTCACTGGCTCCATGCTTGTCCCTTGGCTACCCACTGTTCTAAGGCAACACATGGTTGCTTGAATACATCTGAAAGTGCTGTTTTTTTATTTTCCTTGCATGTAATTGGGTATTCTTTGTAAAGTGAAGCTTTGCCTCACTTACTAAGTTCTGGAGCAACTGCACTTGCAAAAGTGCAAAGTCTATTTGCTTTTAGTAAAGATTTACTAAAACTGGTGCACACAGAATCGGGTGCACCTGTGCATAGTAACCAATCAGCTTCTAACTTCAGCTTGTTCAATGAAGCTTTGTCAATAAAAACTTGAAGATGATTGGTTACTATGCAGAGCTGCAACAGATTCTGTGTGCACCAGTCTTATGCTGGCCATACACCATACTATTTGCTTATTCAATTTTCTTTAGATTTACCCTCAACTATGTAGTGCAAGGGCCTGCCTGATTTTATACGAATTGAAAGTGTTTAGGTTTGACCTCCTATTATATGGTTTTGGTAAATCTAAAGGAAAGTAGTACAAGAAAATTGTATAAAGTATGGCCAGCCTTAGTAAAGCCTAGTACACACGGGCCGAATGCCAGGCGACATTGGATAATCGGCCTGTGTGTATGGCAGCTGGTCCAACAGAAGCTGGCTGTTCGGAATGGTCAAAGGGTCATGGCCGAAAACGGTCTCCCGACTGTCTCCTGGTCATCGCTCTCTGCCAATGGCCACTGGCCGGGGCTCGTCCCCTTTTAAGAACACAAAAGAGCAGTAGGGGATTATCTGTACTAACATCAGATTGTTATTACAACGACTCCGACCTGAGCTGTGAGGTTTTTTCGTTCAACCCAGAGGAAAGTAGTGTGTACTAGGCAATCTGTATCAAGATCAATCTGGCTTGGTGTAGGTAAATGTACTATGGTGCCGCTCTACATGTTGCGCACATAAGCGCTTCCTCAGGAGCTTTAGACAAATGTTCTAAATAAACAGAAACAATTAATAAATCATACAGGTGTCAAACAAATGTACATATAATCATACTGTTATCAAACATGGCATTGGTTATCAAACCTCCAGCTAGCGCAGACCACCTATAATGCAGTTTTGGCGGCCAGGCCAGATGACGCCACTGCCGACTTATGTCGGTGTGGGCCGCCCTGGTTTGGGACACACATGTATTTAAGTGCGTGTACCGCACTTCAGGACTGTAGCCACCCCATCTGGTGGTCTTAACTATGGTGGTTAGACGGTGTGGAGGGTCCCCTATGGTATGTCTCTTGGTGTTTGATTTTTTGTTCCCCCATGGGGATGGCGAATGCATGCCTATCCCCCTGGGAATTATCGTTTATCTTGTTTGACTGCACTATCCTTTGATATTACTTACAACACTGTCTTTTTAGGTAACACCATGCAATCATTAAGGAGGGTCTTGCTCTTTACCCATTGAGACTGTTTAGTGGTCATCGGTGCAGATCTATTTTCTGCAAAAGAAATATCTTTTGTTAACAAGCCTCCCTTTTCTCCCCTCTGGGTGAATTCAATTCCTATACATCAATTTCCTTCTTTTACATGCCTCTTGCATCTTGTACAATTAAGCCTTCGTGATTAGAGGTATTATATACTATAAATATATCTCGTATATTCTCCAGATATATTGGATAACGGACGATCCACTCCGCACCCCCCGCCTTGCTCACCTGTTGTTTAATTTGGCTAGTGCATTCGCATTTGATGTCCTACCTTACACCGTAAGTCTATACTTTGTTGAAGGCTAAGTCTGCTTTCATATGCTTCTATCTTGTACCAAGTTTGAACTTTTATTGTTAATTTTGCCTCATTTATGGTACAAGATTTTTAGCAAATTCTATCTTATCTTGGTTGGGTGGCGGCTACCTGTGTATATGTGTGTCTCCGTATTCGCGGTTTGCTCCTGTGTTAATTCAGTGTGGGTTATAGGTGGTCTGTGCTAGCTGGAGGTTTGATAACCAATGCCATGTTTCATATCAGTATGACTATATGTACATTTGTTTGACACCTGTATGATTTATTCATTGTTTCTATTTATTCAGAACATTTGCCTAAAGCTCCTGAGGAAGCGCTTATGCGCACAACATTTAGGGTACTTTCACACTGGGGCAGCGGGTCCATTAGCGGTAAAGCACCGCTAGTTTTAGCAGTGCTTTACCGTCGTTTTATCGGCGCTTTTTGGATGCTAGCGGGACGCTTTTAACGGTCGAAGAAGGGGTTAATAGCGACTGTGTTGCCGCGCTTCCAAAGCGCTGCCCATTCATTACAATGAGCAGGGGCGGTTTAGGAGCGCTGTATACAGCGCTCCCAAACTGCCCCAAAGATGCTACTCGTAGGACTTTTTTTCCCATCCCGCAAGCGCACCACCCCAGTGTGAAAGCACTCGGGCTTTCACACTGGGGAGGCATGAGAGGCTGATTTCGGGCTCTTTACATGCGCCTTTTTTTAGAGCTAAAACGCCTGAAAAATACCTCAGTGTGAAAGTAGCCTTATGCCACGTACACATGATCGGAAATTCCGCCAGCAAAAGTCCAATGTGAGCTTTTGGTCGGAAATTCCGACCGTGTGTATGCTCCATCGGACTTTTGCTGGTGGAATTTCAACCAGCAAAAGATTGAGAGCAGGTTCTCTATTTTCCCGACGGAAAAAGTCTGTAGCAATTCCGACGCGCAAAATTCCTACGCATGCTCGGAAACAATTCGACGCATGCTCAGAAGCATTGAACTTAATTTTCTCGGCTTGTCGTAGTGTTGTACATCAGCATTCTTGACGGTTGAAAGTGCAGAGAACTTTTGTGTGACCGTGTATATGCAAAGCAAGCCTGAGCGGAATTCCGTCAGAAAAACCATCCAAGGAAATTCCGATCGTGTGTACGGGGCATTAGAGCGGCACCATATTACATTTACCTACACCAAGCCCGATTGGATATTCCGTTTGGATGCCTTAGGCCTACTATGAACGGGTCTTGGTGGTTTTGATGGTGTTACATATATATATATATCTTCTAGGCATTATATATTGTGCTATTTTTAAATACATTTTTATATTTTAATCCATTTTTGTAATAATGTATCATTTTTTGATTCAATTTTGTGTACTCTGTGCCTACAAAATCCATGTTTTTGTCCAAATATATTCTCCCTAAGAATAAGCGTATACACGTATACCAGAGACAGGTATTGGAAAAAATAGGACAATTTTACACGTTTAAAAATTGGATCAAAAAGCAAGTACTTAGTAATCATTACGCAGGAACTTTTGTGCTATAATAAACACGTGTAATAAGATCTGTAAAATGATTACGCCCCTGTGATTGTAGCCTAAAACATGTCAGGAAGGAGCAGATGCTACAAGGGGTGCACCAGGGGGATGAATTGAAGGAACAAGCTCCACTATGACTTTTCTTTTTTAATGTAGATGAAACAAGAGTGGGGAGGGACGGACGGCCGCCTCACAAGACCAGCACAAACCTTTCAGGGCAATTTCCCTAAAGAGCTCAGATCTGTCCAGGGTTACACGGGCACCTTTAACGAGTTCATTAGTCAGATTAAGGCAGCCAGTAATAAACAGGCGGCAGTGTCAAGCAGAGTACACACAATTCATCTGCAAACAAATCAGCGGCATATGGTAGAGCTACAAGTGATTAGAATCCAGAGATAGCTGACAATCACTTAACTGGATTGGTAAGAGGTGCAGGGCACAGTCTCTAGGCCTTATTACTGTGTATGTGTATGCAATGGGTGATCAATGGCAGCCAGGCCTTCAGGTTTATAAATAATGTGTTTGTCCTTAGGCTCATTGGCAGGGCAGTGGAACGGCCCCCCGGAGCCCACCGCCCCTCACATCACTGCTAAGAGGTAATACAATCTATTGCTCCACACAATATAAAGGGGATTTCTGTGAAAATGAAGTGGATATGACATCACTGTTCGGAAGCCAAGCCTTATCGTTACATTACTAATATTACATTAATGGCCTATCTCATGGATGGGAGCTATCGCCGAAATGCTGCAGCTATGGCTGTAATTTGTCCCTGTGGTATTAAGAGGATTGGCTCCGGAATATTAACAATTTAAAGGGAGCCTATGAATGGCGAATTTGTTGGCGTTACCTAGTTGTGCTCTGTGATTAGGTTGTCCTTGCCTGACAAAAACGAAATCCTTTAATTATGTACCCTGGTGCAAAATATGAACCTAGCCTTTAAACATCCCCTTATAATTAGTCATCTCTACTGTGAGCCTACTGTGAGCCTGGCATTTTTCTTATAAATACAGCATAATATGGGGCCTAGACTCATTTTCCCCTCTGGGCTTGAACTCCAGAACACAGGATTATCTAAAACCCCAGGTGAACATGTCAAACTGCGCCCCCCCCCCCCAAGATGTATGAGTATTATATGTCAGCAAAATAACCCCCTACCCCAAACAAGCACTAATCTGAATGCTTACCCCTTAAGCATAACTACCCTCTCCTCCCAAGACAAATCCACCCCCTGCTGAAATCCCCCTCCCAGTACAAATCTTTGCCCCCAAATCACTCCTCCTAGCACAAATCTTCTACCCATCAAGTTTTCTCTCCCATTACACACCCTCTCCCCCTCACTCCAAATCACCCCTCCCAGCACAAATCCCCCCATCCACCCTCATAGCACAACCCCCCCCCCCCCAGATTTCCCCTTCTAGCACAAATACAAATCAGGGCCGGCCCTACCTATAGGCAAGGTAGGCACCGGCCTAGAGCGCACATCAGTTGGGAGCGCTGGAGTTGCCTCCTCCTCATTGGCCGGCTGTGCGGGTTAGGGACAGCCTGAGAAGGAAAGGGGACTTCCGGCTGTGAGAAGCTCAGGCAGGCAGATGGTGGATCCTGGCATCCCAGGTAATGGTAGTTGAGTGAGCGGTGTCAGTGACAGCTAATAATCTCCTGCAGAGGATCCCCAGTGACGCATGTACCGGCACCAGCCTCCCCTGCCCCCACACACACACACACCTCCAAGCCCCGACTCAGAAACTGGCTTCAGGGGGGTGCTCTACAGCTTTACAGCTGGGAATGTCTGCATGAGACTCTCCGGGAGCTGGCACTCCTCACTGCCCCATGACTGACACACATGGGTTGTAGGCCTCCGTCTGCACTGCACCCTGCTGCCTGGGACTGATCCCTGTTTATTTGGTCCCCTAGCCTGTCAGTTTACTACTCTAGCCTGTCCATATACTACCCTAGCCTGTCCATAAACTACCCTAGCCTGTCTATATACTACCCTAGTTTGTCTATATACTGCCCTAGCTTGTCCGTATACCTGAGGACCATGCCTGGCGTGAGGAAGTGAGCCAGTGCCACCATTATTTGTTTTCAGGCCGGGTCCAGAGGTGCAGGTGCGGGCCTGCGGACCACGGCTGACGAAATAGGTGGCAAGGTGCCGCAAAAATCTCTACCACTCCCTCCTCCACCGTATACTGTATATGGGCAGGACAAAGGGAGTGGAGTCAGGGGCGGAGCCAAGGAGGGCGGCAAAATGAGGTTTTGCCTAGGGTGTCAAAAATCCTTGCACCTGCCCTGATACAAATGACACAGCGCCCAGGGTAGCCACCTCTCCTGCCCCCCTTGTCCCGGCCCTGCCAGCTAGATCACTTCAGGCTGGCCCCTTTTGCAGGTATAGCTATGTAAATCATTAAAAATAAGTGTCTATACTTGTTTTAAATCCAGTAATACACCGTCTCACCCTGCTCTGCACATGCTCAGTTGCTCACCATTTTTGGGCACTGCCGAGTTTGTAGAGGTCGTTCTGCTGACAGCCTTAAAGCAGAATTAAATCCTGCTATCCTTTACAGCAAAGGAATCTGCTCCTGTTTAATCTGTAACTGCCATGGTGCTGCACATGAGATCAGTTATGGCACCAGCCATTTGATTGTTTGACAGTTTGGTTGAAGACACAAGCAAATGTTACCCTATTTTATTTAAAGTGACCCCAAACTCTGATTTAAAAAATATTTTCTGTTCAAGTATTCTTAACTCAAAAAGTACTTCTATTGCTCTCAGCCTTCTCTAAATCTCCAAATGAAGTTTTTTTTTGCTGCTGTGATCTCACTTCCTGTAAGAGAGTGGCTATGTTCATTTTTCATGGTCCCTCTTCATGGTCCCTCTGTATGTAGGAGCTTATCCACTCTCTCTTGCTCACTCTCAAGATGGATTATTCTACAACAGTGGTGTCCAAACTGTGGCTCTTTGCTTACTTTTTTCCTACCCTTTGGGCACTGTTACTCTCACAGATACAAGGCACAATTCCTCCCACTGACACCGATGATGAGGCACCATGCCTTCCACTGACACTAACAATGGGGCATAATATCTCCCACTGACACCAATAAGGGGGCACTATTCCTCCCACTGATACCAAAGGAGGGACACTATTCCCTTTACTGACACTAACAATGGGACACTATTCCTCCCACCAATACCAATGATGGGGCAATTCTCCTCCGACTGACCACAGGCTCTATGTATTTTTTTTACTCCCACTGACCACCAACTTGAGACATTGCCCACTCTTACTGATGCTGGGGCATTTTCTTTTCCCACTGGCCACAGTCCAGCCCCCCTAAGTTCTGATGGACAGTAAACTGTCCCTTTATTGAAAAAGTTTGAAGATCTCTGGTCTACAGCATAGACTTGTATGGGCTGCTTGTATGTTATTTTAAAAATGAATGATCAGCAGTCTACCCATAGAGGTAGCTACATGTGGCCTTTGGTCATCTTCAGAGAACCTCAGAACACCTAAACCCTAGGGGCTCTGCAATGCAAAATATTGACTAGATTCTAGAATCACTATCCCTGGGGTGCCCCTTCCCACCTAATATGTCATACTATTGATTATTAAAGAGTACCTCCCAGCAAAACGTTTTATTTAGATTTTTGAGTAGAGTTGGGGAATAGTTAAAACCCTTGTATTTTATGTTTCTTCTGTGCTGTCTTTGTCCCGTTGGCTTTCTGTGTTCTAGGGACAAAAAAAAAAAAAAAGCCGGTCACTATTTTGCCTTACAGAGCACCCACACATTTTCCCAGGGGGCCTCTAAATAGGATCGAAGGGAGAATGTGAGCATCTGAATCTGCCTCCAATTTATTAATGTATTCTATATGACAATCTACTGCTTGTTTTCATCCCAAAGGTAAGGACTTTTAAAAAACTTAGATGTCCATATTTATTCATTTTTAACATATCATGATGATACACTTGCATATCTAAAACCCTACCAATATTTTCTTAAAAGACTATCTATCCTAAAAGGCTCTGTATTTAACCCACGATTCACAAAACTTTCACCTAAGATTCACTCATTATTAAACTGATTGCTATGTAAAAAAATGGATACTTCTTGGGTTGAAAGTTGTGTGACTCTTGGATGTACACATTGATAAATGGACCCCAAAGTAGGGTTGCCATCTGTCTAGGATTCACCTGGACAGTCTGGGATTTGAATCACGTGTCTGGTTTTCAGTGAGCCTGAAACCTGGACACATTATTCAGACCGGGTTGTGGCTCCCCAAGTAACCAAGATAGTCACACTCAAATCTGTTGCCGTCCAGGAGCTGTGGAAGGCTGTCTGTGGGCAGGGGCAATGATGTCAGCAAGAGCAATTTGGCCACACCCACTGTTTGCCGCAGTGCGCATAGCGCACCGCATTACTACTCTCCTTGGGGTACCCAAAGGTGTCCCGGGTCTTTTATAATCCTATAGTGTGTACTATGAAAATAAAAAATAAAAATTGGCCCTGTGCCGCTAAAGTGTTTGGGTTTGGCTTGAAGAAAAGGTGGCAACCCTACCTCAAAGACTGATTTAAAACTTAAAGTATAACTAAAGGCAATTTTTTTTTTTTTACTTTTGGATAAAGTAGAGCTGGATTAGAACTCCTGTCAGGTTTTTATTGCTGTCTGTACCCCCATTAAGGAGATTCCCCCTCTTGGTTTGTCCTGTTTACCATTAGCATTGAAAGTGAAAGTAAAAGAAAATTCCACATTTTGGGTTATTCCCAGAAAAGTAATAGAGGGGAAATCTTCCAATGGGGACACTAGTTCTGGTGACCTGGGGGGGCCTTAATTTTCAGGGATTTCCTCTCACTTCCTGTTTTGGCTATAAGACAGGAAGTGAAAGTAAATCTCCCCAACGGGACACAGATGGCAAAAATAAAACTGACAAGGGTTATAACTCTTTTACTCTTATAAATAAAAATGTGCCCTTAGTTATACTTTAATCTAATTTTCTAACATGTTAATGTAAGATTCAGGTCTAGCCCATCCTGGGAGATGCGTTGGGATGCGTTTTTGGATCTGGGGATTTTTGACCATTGTGATAATACTAGTTATGGAATATCTGTGTAAAGCATCTCCATGGAATCACTAGGATTGATGACCAACTGAGCAAATCCCTAAGCCGCAGTAAATCATGTCCATTGTTCCTAGTCCACCTTAGCTGCATCCTACGCAGAAGACAAATGCATTTTAACCTGAAACACGAACAAGTGTTAATGAAATGTTGAGGAATTATCTCCAGGCAGCCTGCACTGCAAAGGGTTACTCTTATGGCAGTGACGTTCCCTAGTAATAGGTGACACCAGGCCTCTCTGTTACAGCTCTCAGCTGGCACTTTTAGCTGTATCAGCACCACTAAATATACCAATTAAATCTGCCTTCCTGTCATTAACCACTGCTGATTTCAACATTATAGCTGTTCAGTGAAATCTCAGAGCTCTTCCTCTGCTGAGATATCCCAGGTTAAAATGTAAACTTTTAGCAAATTAGCTGCTGCAGACAAATCAATCATCTGCTGAATTTGGAATATCGTACACATTGGAGTTGATTTACTAAAGGAGTACAGATGGTTCATTTATCATAGTAAATCGATTAAAGCTATTTTTACTTTTTCAATACCCCGTCATGTGCAAGGGAAAATTTTTAAAAATGTGTTTTGCTTGCACATGATTGGATGATTGACGTGAACACAACGTTACCTTATTTGCAAAGCTAAGCCTTGTTTCACACATATGTGGTACGGGAAATGCTGTGATCCCTGTGCGTTTCCCATACCGCATTGCGATCTGATGCGGGTGTCAGCACAAGGTTAACACTCCAAATGGATCACAAACGCAGTGTGGTTTGCTTGCACTGGATCACACCAGATCACATGCTACAAAACAACCATGCGATCCGGTGCAAGTGCAGCTCCAAAAAAGGTGCCTGCACTTTTTTTTTTGCGATGCGGTGCATTTTTAGCCCATTCAAAATGAATGGTCTTAAATCGCACCGCACTGAATCACATGTGAATTGTACAGGAATGCGCTGCGGTTCCTGTGCTATTCACATACGGGTTATAGTGTGAACCAGGGCTAAATGAACTTTCATTTAGCAAAAGTAACAATCTCTACTTCTTTAGCCCTGGTTCACAAATGTGCCTGTGCATTTGCATGAGCACATCATGGGTTTCGACGCCCATTCATTTCAATTGGCTGCCCTACCTTCATAAAACATGGGGACAGAAGTTCCAGGACCCAATGCTGTGCAGGTGCCTGATGGGTGGGGGTGCTATTAAGAATTAATACAAAGAGGCATAAAAAATGCTCCAAAAACTTGAAGAAGCTCAAGTTCGAACCTAGGCCTATAGTGCATGTAATTATTAAACTTTTCATTTTTTTCTTTAAAAAAACGCCAGTTCCCTTGACAGAAAAAACGCTCATGTAGAGCATTTTTGTACACAGTTTAAGCAAGTTTAAGAGAGTTTAGTGTTTTTTTCTGCTGGAAAGCTCTAATCAAAAACACAAACCATAGTTTTTTTCTGCCTCTAAGAGCCGGTTCACACTGGGACGACTTGTCATGTGACTTAGCCGCCTGACAAGTCGCGTTCCGTTCTGTACAATGGAACCGTTCTAATAGGAGTGACTCAAGTCGCTCCGACTTAAAAAACGGTTCCTGTGCTACTTTGGGGGCGACTTGAGGCGACATTCATTGACTTCTATATAGAAGTCGTTTTGCAAGTCGCCACTGCTGTCGTGTGCAGGTCGCCTGAGGCAGTCGCGCTGCAAGTCGTGCTGCCTCAGTGTGAACCGGCTCTAAACGCTAAGCTCAAAATATGCCTGTAATCATCCTGGACACATAGGATAGCACTGAGCTGCTTCTACAGGCAGAACACAAAACTGCTGTAGAAGCAGCGATTTTTAAGCCAGTGTGCATGGAGCCTTAGTTATGGATAGAGTTTTGCTGCCTGTTTCCCATGGATTTTTCTTCACTTCCTGTCTCAGAATCAAACAGCTGTCCCCAGAACACATGTCACCATTAGAAGATGTCCCCTCTCCTCTTGCTCTGGGGACAACTCTTGAATTTTGGAATTCTTCTTACTCTCCTTCTCAGTGGCTCAGACAGTAAAAACTAAAACACTTCCACATTCCATCCAAAACTAAAAAAAAAAAAAAATGTTGTACCCACATACCTTGAAATCCAGCCCTAGGACAGTGGTCTAATAAGGCCAATCCCTCCATAAAGATTTACACATGGATGAATAAGACTGGCAAAGTGCATTTTAGACAATATTGCCAGATTGACTTGATGTTTTCAGATCTGTAAAGTGTGCATGCATATACTGTACAATCATTTGAGTATCTCAAGATGTCAATGTATTCATGTGAAAAGATCATTTTAACAGTGCCAAATGGACCAGCCCTGGTCTCTTCTAAGGATTGTTTTACTATATTTGTATGTGATTTCATGTTATCAGATTTAAATTGCATATTGCCTATTATCAGTGTGCATCCAATTGCTAAAATTATTTAACACTCTAAAAACTGCTTAACAATGTTCTAAATTATTTAACAATCTAAATTGCTTTGACATAAGCTAACATTATCAAAACATTCAATATTATCAACATTATCAATTTCCAATCTTTTTTAATCTGCAGTTTTCTTTCAAATCATTTCTGGTGCTCCTGCCATGAAGGTTCATTTAAATAATCTTGCCATAAAGGGTCATTGAGGTCCTTGTTCACCCCCCTCTTAAAGGATGACAATGTTCCCCAGTTGTGCTCCTATGTTGTGAACCTGTCACAAGGGCTTAGCATGATGTGGCTGTCTCAAGGTCCACTGTTGTCACTATGGAGTTGATTTACTAAGGGCAAATAGACAGTGCACTTTGCAAAGTGCAGTTGCACACTGCAAGAGATTAGTAAATGAGCAGAAGCCCTTAACCAATCACGAGCAAGCATATATGTTTTTTTTTTTTTTTTTTCCTTGCATGTGATTGGGTATTCTTTGCAAAGTGAGGCTTTACCTCATTTACTAAGCTCTGAAGCAACTGCACTTGCAGAGTGCAACTGCACTTTCCAAAGTGCAACTGCACCCACTCTACGAAATACCATGCAAACACCACTGAAGTGCATGAAGGGGCTGCAAAAAGGCTGCAGGAGATGCAACAAATGATGAAAAAAAAGTGAAAAAAAGTATTATAGTTTTAAAAGGGCAATTGTTTATGATGCACAGCTCTTTAGAATTTAAATGTCATTTAGTTATATTTTGCTCTCTACTAGTATTGTCTTATATCTTCTGGTAGACTGTTGGAAATTACTAACAAATATTTTTAATATAAAATATTGGTCCATCAAGATGTCAAAAGATTCACTAAATTCGTCTTATCAGTGTAATATAGATATCAAAAAACAATATCAGGGAATAATTGACATTTTGAGGAGAAAAATCAATTACAGTTGGAATAATTATGTGACAGACCACAACCGATACTCAATAATGTGGCTGTGCAATCAAAAAAATCATGTATGGTGCCATGCCAAAGATTACATTTGTTTGTACAAAGAACCTATTTAACAATTATTTTAAATCAAGCAGAAATTCTATTTTTTCATATGCCACATGATTGGGTATTTACTGTATGTGATAATTAACGTTTTTTTTAAACTTATTGAAACTTTCTTTAGCTAAGTAGCTAATCCCTACTTCAGTAAATCAACTCAGTGGCATCAGGCATTGTCTGCTTGCTAGGAAAGAAGGGGTTAATGGAGCATCTTCTTATTGGGTGTTAATTGTTATTCATTGCTGTGTGACATGTTATGTGCTAATTGCGGGGACAATGGATTGCAGGACAATAGTAGATTGTATTCATTAACTCCATTTACATTCAGGACATAGACAAGACTTTACATTTCCTAACAGATTACAGAGTGGAGGGCGATGTGTCTGGAGACCGGATAGCAGAGGGTGGAGGACAGGCGGTCAGGGAACTGGTCTGGAATCTCTGATCACCTCCTAATCCTCACCAGGCATCTCATCCACTCAAAACTCCCATTTCACTTTTTTTTTTGTAAAGGTTGGAGAGTTACATCTCACAATAGATACTTTATATAAGGACTCTGCTCTGTACGCCTGCCTCAGCACTCACATTCTTGATATTAAGTTTTAGAACATTTTTATTATAAAGAGTTCAAGTCCACAAATTGGAAACAGCCAGCAAGACCTGTGTTGTATAGCAGGAGTGAGACTTCAAACTGGGAAGGCAAATGTTCTATTTTGTTTTTTACTCCAAAGAGAACAGACTTTTTTACGCCAGTGTGCATGGAGCCTTACCAGAAATGATGTTGGGTAGAGCTCAGTACTGAAGTCCCAAGGAGATCTTAACAGCTAGAAGGCAGCTCAGCTCTCTGGATTCCACCTAATCCTGAAATTCTATTTTTGTGTGGATGCCCAGATATGAATATAATGTGCTTATACCTAATCTCCTAATTATTTCATTTGCTACCAGTTAGCGGATCTTTTGTGCGATCTATAAAACACACAGACCACATCTGTCTATCAGTGACCAGAATGATTGGCACATTCCTTGCCCCATACAATATGGCTGTTCAACATCTGGGTCTCACTTATGGAACTTGGAATCAGATCCAATCAGATCCAACACCCACCATGCGGCTGTCCTAAGTGACCCTCAGAATCACATGGAGTATGATCAGCTTTACCCTGCATATCGCATAGATGAGGGGGAATAGAGAGACAACACCATCCTGTATTCTGTACTAATAATAGTAAAAAATAAGAAGAAGAAAAAAAATATTTTTCTTATATTCATTGTTGTTGTCCCTGTTGTTTATTCTTATTATTTTATTACTACTGCCTTACGTATTGAATAATAATAATTATTATTATTATTGTTTATTTTTGTTGTAATTATTTTATTACTACTGACTTCCTCACTGAATAATAATAATAATAATAATAATAATAATAATAATAATAATAATATTATTATTATTATTATTATTATTATTATTATTATTATTATTATTATTGTTATTATTAATATACTTTATTGTTGGTATTATTTTATTTTAATTTCATGACTACTTTATGTCTTGTATTATAATAGTAATATCAACAACGATAATTATTATTAATAGTATTATTGTTGTTGAATACAATAATAATAAATAAATACAATAATAATTATTATTATTGTTCTTATTATTTGAATTTAAACATTTCGTTTTTGTCTTGTATAATAACAATAACAACAATAATTATCAGTAGTAGTATTGTTGTTGCTTGTTGACATTATTTTATTACTACTAGTTTATGTGTTGTATTATATAGGATGACAGAGTTTCCAAGTCCTCGACCTGTTGCAAAATCACATATATGTATGTATGTATGCATATACAATATATATAAAACAACAGTGCTGTGTATTGTGAAGTCATGTTTATTGTGTCCAGTAGAATAACCGGAATAATGCAGTGTATGTGTTGTATTCATTATTTTATGTTATTGTATTGTATTGAATTGTAATATATACCCGTGTAGCATTTGCCGTTGGATATTCTGCTGTACATTATAATGGATAGGTAGAGATACAGACTTTAAGGAAAATGTATACCATTTTGGTCTATTTTCGGTGTCTCTTCAGTTATATCCCCCTCTATTCTATAAAAGTGTGTCCTGAAATACTTCTAATCTTCTAACACTTTATATATATATATATATATATATATACACACACACATATATCATAATTTTTATTGTGTTCTCTATGAATTGTTGGATTGTTGGATTGCACTGTCCCGGTACCCATACAGACATCAGTGTCATATAATAGGAAATGACATACATGAAAATCCCCATTAGTGCTCATTTGGGACTTGGCAGCAAATGTCCTTGTTGTGAGTGTCCTTGCTCCAGCGCTTCTCCTTCATCTGAAGGACCGAAACTCTGTGAACCGTGCACATAGCCTTGGTGACATTTGCTGTCCCATCCCAGGAGGATCATTCATAGCTCATAGCACCAACTTCAAATTAGGCACACGCTACATGACCACCAGTCCTCAGCTCCTCAGGTGACCACAAGGACAGTCCTCAGGTGACCAGGGGTCAGGGGTTGAGAGAATGTCCAAAGATGAGGGGATCTGGTATGTCACATAATCACCTACCGGATGACAGCTGTCATTGAGTCTCTTCTCCTAAATTACTGTCATGAGTGCAAGAAGGACATTCAGAGGGGATGGATTATAGGATTCTCCATTGTACCAAGTTTCTAGCTTGATTAGACATTATATTATTATTATTATTATTATTATTATATGAGATTTATATAGCGCCAACAGTTTACGCAGCACTTTACAATGTATAAGGGGGACAACACAATTACAGTACAGTTCAATACAAAAGTTACAGGAGGGCCCTGCTCGTAGAGATTACATTCTAAAGGGAGGGGGTGGTGGTACAAAAGGTAATAGCTGCAAAGAATGATTTGATGGGGGTGGCATTATATAAATTATATGCCTCGAATAAATGTGATAAAATAGACCAAAGGAGAATGGAAGGGTACCATCATCCTAAATTGATGAAGGGTAGGAAGAGAGAAAACAAGAGGAAGGGGGGGGGGGGGAGAGAAGGGGGCAGCGATGGAAAGGAAGGGGGGATTATTATGCCCATAGACTGACCTTAAAAAAATGACATGATGTGAATGCCAAATGATAGTATATAAACACCATCCCTCTGATTCCACCTGTATTGAATTGTATAGTAACTGTACTGTCTGCTCCCATGCTGTAAAGCGCTGCGCAAACTGTTGGCGCTATATAAATCCTGTAATATAATAATAATCCAATGCTTCAGTAATAACAGCCACCAGCTAAAAATCAGAAGTTCAGGCAGGAGAAATTTCCCACTCAAGGTTAGGCCCAAATTATTATTAATAATAATAATAATAATAATAATAATAATAATTATTATTATTATTATTATTATTATTATTATTATTATTATTATTGATAATAATAATGGCAAAATTGTATTAATTGTATAAACGTTTTTAGACATATACATACTTGGTCCGTCCTTCATTTTACTTTCATATAACAATATTTCTGTATTGATTGGTGTTATAAAGAAAACATATATCAGCAGTATAGAAGGTGATGGGTGAGAAGGTGGTATGTATATAGGGTGCTCAGTGTCTCACCAGATCTCCATAAAAGTTCAAACTGGATAGTGATCGCTCCACATGTGTGGGGAACCACTAGTCTCAGCCAACACTAACCCTTTACAGTCAGTTTGCTCCCCTCTACAGTGCCAGCAATCAGTGTGCTCCCCTCCACAGTGCAAAACAGTGTGAACCCCTCCACAGTGCCAGAAAACAGTGTGCTCCCCTCCACAGTGCCAGAAAACAGTGTGCTCCCCTCCGCAGTGCCAGCAGTCAGTATGCTCCCCTCCATAGTGCCAGCAGTCATTATGCTCCCCTCCATAGTGCCAGCAGTTAGTATGCTCCCCTCCATAGTGCCAGCAGTCATTATGCTCCCCTCCATAGTGCCAGTAGTCAGTATGCTCCCTCAACAGTGCCAGCAGTCAGTATGCTCCCCTCGATAGTGCCAGCAGTCAGTGTGCTCCTCTCTACAGTGCCAGCAGTCAGTGTGCTCCCCTCCACAGTGCCAGCAGTCAGTGTACTCCCCTCCACAGTGCCAGCAGGCAGTGTGCTCCCCTCCATGGTGCCAGCAGACAACGTTCTCCCTCCATAGTGCCAGCAGACAACGTTCTCCCCTCCATAGTGCCAGCAGTCAGTGTGCTCCCCTCCATAGTGCCAGCTGTGCCACCTTCTGCACTGTTTTATTAGTACGTTTTGTGTTCTACAAGACTTTCTTTCTTTCTTTCTTTCTTTCTTAATTTTTTTCTCTCACTCTCTTTCTTTTCTTTCTTTCTTCTCTCTCTCTTTCTTTCTTCGTTTCTCCTAGATAAACATAATTTAAACGAAAACAAAGATCGCCACCCACCATGTATACTATAAACCACAGACAGAGAATCCGTCTCCACAGTACATAGTAATCTTTCTTTCTTTCTTTCTTTCTTTCTTTCTTTCTTTCTTTCTTTCTTTCTTTCTTTCTTTCTTTCTTTCTTTCTTTCTTTCTTTCTTTCTTTCTTTCGCCTATTTATCGATCTGTCTTTTATTTTTTTCGCGTCTTATGTATGTATTCTTTCCACTTTTTTCTTTTTATTTCTTTTCTTTTTCTTCTTTCTTTCACAGATTGCATCTCTATTTCATATCTATCTGCATATGTTCACAGATATCTATCTATCTATCTATCTATCTATCTATCTATCTATCTATCTATCTATCTATCTATCTATCTATCTATCTATCTATCTATCTGTCCTGGGGTGTCTTATTCTATTATTAATTGGATCTCTGTATGTTGGGGGTTTCTGTTGATTGTAACACGTGACTGTGGCCCCTGGCTGCCCATCTCTTCTTCTCCATTCATTGACAGGAGGGGATGTGAGTAGTGACCACAGCGCCCCGCCCAGCAGCCTGTGTCCACCAATCACACATCGGGCTGGAGGTGACCAATAGCCAGGCCAGCCGGGCCTTGAAGTGTGGAGAGTCATGCAGTAGTCGGGGACACCTGGCTGCATTGCTTGTGTCTGCTCACCTGGCCGGACTGTGGACTGTGCTGTGTGTCCATCTGTTTGTGTGTGTCGGTCTGTCGGTGTGCGCTCAGCTCTCGGGACCGGACTGTGTGTCGATCTGTTGGTGTGTGTGTCGGTCGGTCGGGGTGTCTGCTCCCATCCAGGAGAATTGATGGAAAAGTCGAAGAATTTCCGGATCGACGCTCTGCTGGCCATAGAGCCCCCCAAGGCTCAGACCTCCCCCCTGGCTCTGGTCACCTCGTTATCCTCATCCTCGGGCAGCCCTCCCTCTGATCACCCCGACATGAGGACGGAGAGCCCTTCCCCCCCCAGGACTTGTGGACTGGTCCCCAAACCGGGCTTCCTGAGCAGCCACCAGCACCCCGGCTCCATGATGACCTTACACCCCCCGGGAGGTGCGGGGATCCACACTCAGGCTTTCTATGGACACCCCATTTACAGCTACTCGGCAGCCCTGGCAGCGGGGCAGCACCCTGCCCTGTCCTACCCCTACCCCCAGATCCAGGGGGCCCACCATGCCCACCATATGGACCCCATCAAGATCAGTGCTGGCACCTTCCAACTGGACCAATGGCTCCGAGCCTCCACCGCTGGCATGATGCTACCCAAGATGGCAGACTTCAACTGTGAGTACCCCAATTGTCACCGGTGTCATTGCAGGGAGGGGGATCTGCTCTAAGCCATTAATGCCACCGTGTCATCCACCACCTAGGATGGCAAAACTGCCAACATTGTCACCAGTGTCACTACAGGGGAGGGGGAGCAGCCAAGCCAGGGATGGTGGAAGTGATAGGTCTAAACCATAATTGCCACCGTGCCATCTACCACCACCTATTACTGATGGCAAAACTGTCAATTTATAGAGAGAGAGACCTAAAATGTGATGTATGGAATATTAGGGCAGGATCTCAGCCCTCCAATGCAAGTATTAATATCAAGGTTATTACATCTAATATTATTATTACTTTTATTATTAACCGAAACACATATAAGACAGACACTAAATATCCAACAACCAAAAACTACCTAGGATTTAATAAAATCATCCAAAAATTCGATTTCTGTATGTTGCTAGATGACTAGAAAATGGAAATATTGAGGAATAATGATTTATTATTATTATTAATAATAATAATAAAAGAGTTGAAATCATGTAATAAATTGTGCGATAATTCACATCATCCAACAGAAAGCATATTCTTATTTCTTCTGCATGGACTGGATCATCGAAGTCAATATTCACACACTTTTATTAGATAAAAAATAAAAAAAAGTAAATCAGCCTAAATGGATTTCAGCCTGATTTTAAAATATTATATTATCTATCTATCTATCTATCTATCTATCTATCTATCTATCTATCTATCTATCTATCTATCTATCTATCTATCTATCTATCTATCTATCTATCTATCTATCTATCCATCTATCTATCTATCGGTAGATAGATAGATAGATATTATATGTTATTATTTGTATTAGTAGTAGTGCATTTTTCAATATATATATATATATATATATATATATATATATATATATATATAGTAGTAGTAGTAGTAGTAGTACATTTTATTTATTACTTTATCATTTTATCGCTAATCCTATTTTATTAACAGATATAAATGAACACATTACAGTTTAGCACAATTAAATACATTCTGGCGGCTATTACAGTTTAGCGTGCTTAGTTACTATATCAATATAATTAATTAGTTAATCTATTATGACCATATTTTCAGTTTTGTGTCTATATTTATAGGCTTTTTAATATCTCGTCTCTTAGACATACTTATGTTTGTATATCTATCTATCTATGATAGATAGATAGATAGATAGATAGATAGATAGATAGATAGATAGATAGATAGATAGATAGATAGATAGTGACGTAATAGAACACAATGAAGACTGTTTCATTACGTCTGACGTCATTCCTTTAGATTTCAGGGACTTTTTGGTGATATTGTAGCTTTTTTTCTCCAAAACTGTGAATTCCTTTCTGGACAGGCTTCCTCTGTCCCTTGTGCTTCTATTTAGCAGCCTATAACAGGCCATTTAGCGCTGACTGTCAGCTGGTAATGTTTGTACTGGGAGATGTCACCGAGGTGAGAGATTCTGAAGACAGGCCAGTCATGTATTTTTCCCTGCAACCCATTCCCCTCCAGCATGACACCCTGCCTCTGACCACAAGACCAGGCCAGCTTTCCAGTGGTCGGGGGGGTCACCATACAGGCTAGGTCACAATGGGACAGAATACATTATACACTTTCAGATGGCGACATTGATGTGTGGTGCTCCAAGAGATGGACATCCCCTTTAAATTTCGTTTGTATTGGTGTTATGGTGAATGGGGGACTTGTAAATATAAGGGTTCCTCTTTCGTTAATACAAGGGTAACTGTGTAATCATATGGGTCCTTTCTGATCAATACAAGAATAATTATGTGATTATTGGGTTCTTATTTTAAAACATGGCAATGATGACAATGGGGTCTTATTTTATCAATTAATAGATAACTGCCTGTTAATATTGGTTCTCATTGTATTAATAAAAGGATAACTGGATGGAAATTTGAGTTCTTATATCATTTATATATAGGTTCTTATTTATTAGTTGAAGTATTATGGCACAGGTTCTATTTTATTATAAGTATGATGATATGGGTTCTTATTTTATTATTATAAGTATGATGATATGGGTTCCTACTTTACTTATATAAGAATAATTATATGATATGGGTTCCTATTTTATTATTATAAGCATGATGATATGGGTTCTTATTTTATCAATATCAGGGTAATTTTATGATATGGGTTCCTATTTAATTAATACGACCGGGTTCGATGTGGGTGGAGATAACTGTGTGAGTATATAGGATCTTATTTTAATAATACCTGGATAATTATTTGATAGTGTATGGATGTTAACACAGGGATATCTGGGAGATTTGAGTATTTATTTTTATTTTTTTACTACTTATGTGAATAATTTGATTCTTCTTTTATAAATATATGGATAGCTGTGTGAAGGTTTCCAGGCTGTGAATACAACATAATGCATTATTTCCTGCAGGAATAATTTTAAGCCTTGTGTGAAATAAAGGGAATTTTCTGGGTTTTATCCCCCTGTTTCTGATCTGATAGTGTAACACGCACTGTGGGAAAAATAATTCCTTCAGCAATCCAGTAACAGTGTGTACATTTGTGTGCATATAATATATACATATATATTGTGTATAAACATATATCTGTCTCTTCTATTGACCCGTAGGGAGGCCTAATGATGGGACATTACCGCAGACCACCCGACTGCCTATTGCAGCGCTGTGTATCATTCCCAATGTGACACTTTAGTCTATTGCTTTTAATTAAATCTGTAATGTATTAACAACTAAGGGGGGGGGGGGGGGGGGGTAACTGCAATAGATAATTAGCCTGCCCTAGGAATAATCTAAAATAACTATTATTTTTGACCACGTTTTCTTTATTTGAAATCATTTATCAAGATGAGGTGCTGGAAATTAAAAGGGATAATAGTCTTCCCTACTAAAAAAAAATAAATAAAAAATAAATAAACACATTTAAATGTTTTGCCATATTTTTCTTTATTTTAAATACGTATTTACACAATATATATAAAAAAAACTTTCGCGTACAATGAATAGAGATTGGAGATGTGGTATTTGCACTATTAGGATGTGCTCATTATTGCCCCCAACCCCCCTTTCCCATGTCATATGTGCTGTCCCTTTACCAGGGCAGATATTTGCAGTGATGAGATAAGCTCGGGCTGCAGAAAAATCCAAGGATCCTTGTTAAAACAAACACCCTGTTTATCAGATAAAGGGGATTACATCTTACAACAAGGCTCTAGAACTTATCAGTCAGATTACAAATCAAAGCACCGTCACATTGCTCCTTTTATGTTCTAATAATGGCCTGCAGACACATTCCGGCCGGCTGTACTCCCAGCGCTGTGCAAACCGCCGCCAAAGTCACCCCAGCTCAATGCACAGTCCTGAGTGTGTACTACACTTGGCAACCTGCACACACACACACATATATATATATATATATATATATATATATATATATATATATATATATATATATATATATATATATATATATATATATATATATATATATATATATATATATATATACATATATACTTATATATTGTGATTTTAAATCTTTTCCTCTGTTGGAATTTTTATTATAACAATGTTGGAATAGTATAGCGCTAGAATAGTAGTTGTTTGCGCTAGAATAGTTGTAGAATAGGACAATTAGCAATATAATTGCCATTTAATATGTCACATTTTTTATATTATTGCTACTGTTATGTTAGTGTTGTATTTATTGTACAAGTAATACCTTGGTTTGAGAGCGTTTTGCAAGACAAGCAAAAGTTTTAATACACATTGGGGGTTATTTACTAAAGGCAAATCCACATTGCACTACAAGTGCAAAGTGCACTTGAAATTGCACTGAAAGGGCATTTGGAGGTGCAGCTGTAGATCCGAGGGGGACATGCAAGGAAAATAAAAAACAGCATTTTAGCTTACACATGATTGGATAATAAAATCAGCAGAGCTTCCCCTCATTTCAGATCTACCCCTCAGATTTACAGGGACTGCACTCCCAAGTGCACTTTGCACTTATAGTGTGCACTTGTAGTGCAAAATGGATTTGCCTTTCATGAATAACCCCCTTTGACTTGATATACAAGCGATGTCTTGATATACAAGTAGCATCATGTCACAACTGAGTATAAAGAAGAGAGTCCCTCTAAGTGTAGCAATATGGTTACATTTTAATGAAGGTACAACATTTAGCAACATATTGCTACACTTAGAGGCGCCTCTCTTCTCTTTAATATTCTGTAGCTCCTGCTGGATTTTGCTTCTAATCCCCTTTAGGAGGCTTCCATTTGTGGATGGACATTTTATGGTTACACAACCAAATCATATTGCTATATTCTTTTTATAAGGACTATAAACTGAAGGACCTATGAATAAATGGTTATGGAACGAATCATCTGAGTTTCCATGATTTCTTATGGGGAAATTTGCATTGATATACAAGTGCTTTGGATTACAAGCATGCTTCTGGAACAAATTATGCTCGCAATCCAAGGTTTTACTGTATTCCTTTTTTTCTTCTTCTTCTTGTTATTATTTATAATAATAGTTGTGGTAGTAGTAGTAGTATTTTTGTTTTTGTTATTAGTAGTAGTGTTGCTATTATTTATATATTTATAATATCATTACTGTTGTTATTATTACTACTACTGCCACTATGGTTATTATTATTATTAGTAGTATTAGTGGCAGTACTGCTGTTGTTATTATTACTATGATGATGATGAATTTTCTTCTTACCGCTGTTGTTGTTATTATTCTGAAATATTATTGTTGTAATTCTTACAGTTTTTGCTCTTCTTGCTCTCATCTCTTGCTGTGTGTTTGTTGCCCCGCAGCCCAGGCTCAGTCCAATCTGCTGGGGAAGTGCAGAAGACCGAGGACAGCCTTCACCAGCCAGCAGTTGTTGGAATTGGAACACCAGTTCAAGCTGAACAAATACCTCTCCAGACCGAAACGTTTCGAGGTGGCCACATCGTTGATGCTCACAGAGACCCAGGTACTTTCAGTTCAGTATCTGATGGCTGGAACGACTCCATTGTGTGCTCCTTAGCTGGAGTGCTCAATGTACAATTACACATTAGGTCAGTGTAATATATACATTGTAATCCCTAGTGCAATATATATATAATCCCCTATGTAATAAATACATCCCCAGTGTAATATATATAGTGCAGTCCCCAGCGTAATATATAAGGTATAATCCTCAAGGTATTACTATAGAAAATGCACATTTTACTTGCAGTATATACGACAGAAGAGATGAGCTTGTGATACTAAAACACATGAGGCTGCCTGTCCTTGGCTTCAGAATTGTCCCTGGAATTTAAGGGTTCGTTGAACTATAATTGGCATATTATTCGGATTTGTTTAGGAATTTCTCCATCTAAACACTTATCAATGGATATTCTTGTTACTTTTCGTCAGCATTAAGGTTCCTGAAAATGATTATATGGTTCTGGAAACTACGGATGGGAGCACAGTCTGTTACCTGGGCATGCTGAACTTTGTAGTTGCCTACCTCTTATTGAGTGTGTCGGCTGTAAACATCAGCTAATAGGGGATAGTGGAGCAGGTACTCATAGAAACCCACTAGATATTATATGATTATCTGAAATAGGAAGACTGATTGTTTGCCAATAAGCAACATTACCTGTGCCTGGGGTTTCCATACATCAGCCCAAAGGACAGTGTGGCAGAGATACAGCAAATGTATGGAGCTGAGTGACCTATGGTGAGGATATTAATATATAGGTCTAAGGTCTGGATAGAGATAATAATATAACAGTACAGGAACAGGAGTAGACTGATTTACAAACACTGGAGCTCATTTTATTAGAATCTGATTGGTTACTGTGGGCAGTTAATGCAGGTTTGCTTCAGTTTTCTTTGCTGCAGCACACATGAGATGAAACAACTATTGCTATTATGGGAGAGATGTACTAAGGGGGGAATGTTTACCCCAGCCAAAGGACCTAATAAAACACAGATTTCACCTGACCTGGCTGTTGGGAATGAGTAGTGAACTGGGCTGGGAAATGTTCTTTTGGTCAATCAGACCAGTTTAACAATCATTGAAAGTGTCATTAAAATCTATAGATGTGAGCTAAGCTGGGTTCAGAATAGGATCAGCAGCATAATATCTGATATGTGACAATAATGACTTTCCTGACTTACCTTACCAACTACACCCATCTGTCTATAGAACTATCAGTGTAATGAGCTAGATGGATTACAGGTGGAGCCATGTCTTTGGAGAGCCATATCAAAGTGGAAGCCTTCCTTGGGAGGATTCCATTGCCTAAATTACAAGTGGAGCTATTACTTGTAAAATTAGAATAGAGGTAGCTCCTTGCCTTGGAAGAACTAAATTAAAAGTGGAGCTATGACTTGAAAGTATTATGCCCCATACACAGGATCCGATTTTCCGAGAACAAATGTTGGATGTGAGCTTGTTGGCGGAAAGTCCGACCGTGTGTATGCTCTTTCGAACATTTGTTGTTGGACTTTCCGCCAACAAATGTTGGCTAGCAGGTTCTCAAATTTTCCGCCAACAAATGTTTGTTGTCGGACTTTCCAATCGTGTGTACACAAGTTCGTCCGACAAAAGTCCACGCACGCTCGGAATCAAGTACGAGCCGGAGATATAGCATTTTTAATGGAGATATCACATATGTCTTGTACGTCACTCCGTTCGTAATTGTCGGCCAACATTTGTGTGACCGTGTGTATGCAAGGCAAGTTGGAGCCTACATCATGCGAACAAAAATCCACGGTTTTGTTGTCGGAAAGTCCGATCATGTGTACGGGGCATTAGGCTACAGGTAGATCCATGCCTTGAGATAACTAAGTTAAAGGTGGAGCTATTACTTGAAAGTAGATTACAGGTAGATCCATGCCTTGGGAGAATTAGGATAAAGGTTGAGCTATTACTTGAAACTATTAGACTATTGGTGGATCCATGCCTTGGGAGAACTAAATTAAAGGTGGAGGTATTACTTGGAAGATTAGAGTACAGGTAGGTCCATGATTTGTGAGAACTAAATTACAGATGGAGCCATTCCCTTGGGGGGAGCTGCATTACAGATAGGGCCACTAGCTTGTAAAGTTAGATTATGGGTGGAGAGCTAAGATTCAAATCTCCTTTATTATATATATTATATCCAATCCAAGGCAATGTAACAGACCCCTTTATCACATTCATTTGATTTTCCATTCCATTGTGTATATTATGTGAACAGCTGCTGAGTACATCAGATCACACCTGGAGGATGGAGCTTTACATGGACTCCCTTTGTTCTAGGCTGCCTGGAATCAGTGCTGCCCAAATACAGAGCCACCTATCATCCCTTCATACCTGTACAATATACAGAATGTATACTCAATGATACAGCTGTGATGATCATGGGAGCCTCCTACATAGGGACTAAAAAATGAAAATATAGGGTTTGGTTGCACACAGACAGTTTCCCTTGGATTTATTTACTGCAAACACAGGAGCTTAGTGGTGCATATACTAATACATCAGCTTAGTCTTCACGTCTTATCTAGGACTACAGAATGATTAGTCTTTATGCTGTGGGGAGATAAGCGTGGGCAAGCAAAAGACATTAGGTAGGGCTGACACCGATTAGTTCACAGAAATGCTGGGTATTAGCTTAGGACATGGTAAAAGAGCTGATTGCACTTCTAGCAGATCAACAGGTATTTTTCTGTACTTGCATGATCTTTAATATAAGATACAACTTGGGGAAATGTACACATACTGCAGATATGTACTGCATATGTTTTTATTTTATTTTGCCCTGACCTATGCTTTATTAAGCTGGATGTCCACTTGTGAGTAAGGTGAAGGCATGTCTATAGTCATGTGATTGGGAAATGAAAATAACATGAATTTTATTTTGATGTGATTGGGTGATTGAACACGGAAGTTCACTTGCTTGGTTAATATCTGTTGCAAAGGGGAATACTGTGTTACTTTAGGTTGATAAATGCACACAGAAACAAAATTATTACACACAGGTTGATTTACCAAAACTGGAGAGTGCAAAATCTGGTGCAGCTGTGCATGGTAGCCAATCAGCTTCTAACTTCAGCTTGTTCAATTAAGCTTTTAGTAAATCCCCCCACAGTGCATTATTATTATTATTTACTATTCATGGAACACTTTAATGATAACAAAAATTATCAAATTGCATGATTATGGTCAATAGTCAGTAAGATGTTAATTGCAAATATCAAATCAGAAATTAACTTTATTGATTGCTATATGCACCAGCAACTTAATTGGTCTGGGCTATGACTCTTTAGTTATTGCTGGTTTTATTTGTGTTTTTTGTTTTTCTTGCTCATACCTAGAGATATATCACACAACAGTACAGATCTTGTTCGAAGTATGCTGCATATACATACCAGTGTGTGCAGAGCTTGTGATGTGTACATAACACTGACATCCCTCCATACAGCTGTGAACCGTTAATTATAATGATCAACCCAGTTCGTATAGCTGTGTGTTGTCCATAATAATAAAAATGTTCACTAATAGATTGGACTGTCAAGCTTCTTGTTTGCTGAGAAGGTGGCAAGATATTCATGGATGGGAGCTGGGAAATGACAACCCAACCTCTAGTGTGAAGATCTGAGGATTGGGGAGTCATGGGATCCTTCTATTCTGTTGCAAGGATTGTGTGTCATTTGCATTGTATACTTGTATGAAATTGGAAGATCTTTTATCTATATTGTATCAAACATAGTTACAGATATCATTTAAAATAAGATACTTTGAAATACATAGAGAAACAAATACAACAGATAGTATATTGTACATTGTGGAGTTGATTTACTAAAACTGAAAAGTGCAAATTTTGGTGCAGTTGTGCATGGTAGCCAATCAGCTTCCAACTTTAGCTTGTTCAATTAAGCTTGGACAAAAAAAAAAGAAAGAAACTGGAAGCTGATTGGTCTCTATGCAGAGCTGCACCAGATTTTGCACTCTTCAGTTTTAGTAAATCTCCCACTATGTTTCTGAGGCTGTCTCTAAATTGACTATCGTCTGAAATCCAATAGGGGTTGTCACCATAGTTTCTGAGAAGTCATTGTCCTGTTTATTAGATCTGGGGTACCTGCGACGTCAGCAGAGCCGTAACACATAACAACCAATCAGATTTGGATTCCTTGTAGAGCAGTGAAATGTGTTCTGCTCTTGGATTGGGAATATTGTGGCTTGCAGAGGCAGCAGGGCAATGTGAGCAGGTAAAATTTTCTCTGTATACATTCCAAGAAGTGATATTCTATAGATTTATTTTCTTTATTCAAGAAAGTTGAAACAACTTCAAACAAAGCAAAATTCTCCTATAAATGGGAAATATGCTTTTGTCATGTTCTGTGTTTTAGAATCAATTAGGGTGACATATCTGCCTGCTATCACTGTTACCTAAGGGCTGTTCTAGGCTTTGTCCCTTAAATTTGTGTGCCTGGAAATATCCCTCCTTTACAGCTATGACATAAATTTCCCATGTTCTGCATTTTTAAATTTGAGTTTATGTTCTGTGTGGTTTTTATTTATTTATTTATTTTAAGAGAAACATTAAGACTACATACACAACTGGGCTTAAAAAAAAGTCTGTTCCCTTGGCAGAATAGAATGTTTTTTTTGTACATAGTTTGGGAGAGTTTTGCATTTTTTTCTGCCAGTAAGCTCCAATCAGAAACGCAAACCAAAAGGTTTTTTTTTTCCCCTGTAGAGCCCATTTACATTTGTGTGGTGCAATAATGTATGTGCGTTAACAGGCGTCAAGTCACATGCATTGAATTGAGGCGACCTATTGAAATGAATGGGCTTCTAATGCACAAAAACACCCACAAATTGAACACGTCACAAAACCTTTGCCACAACACACTATGGTTTGCAGTGCGTTTTAACACATGGGCACTATTCATGATTGAGGTCATTGTCATCGTATTAGTGCAAGTGCAACAAGCACAACTGTTAGTGATACTTTTTTTTTAATTTGCACCGTCTTTCACATTTTTAGCCCAAGCTTCAAATTTAAGAGCATCACATTGCATAAATGCAAATCACAACATATAGATGTAAATGGGCCAATATAAAAAATACTGTTTAATAAAATTCATTTGGAAATATCAGTGGCCTTCTGTATCAGCACTAGAAATACAAGCTTAGTTGGGTTTTCTATGGCCAATTATTATTTTGTTAAATCTGCCTTGGCCAAAGAGACAATGAAGTGGCCACTGAACATCCTTCTAGACAGTTTGGCGCAGATGTTTAGCACAAGTTGGACATTGTCTACAGACATAGAGTTGGGTCCGCACTGGGTATGCGTGGTCTGTACCAGTGCCAGTGTAACCTGGAAACTGCCAGATTAAGGCCCCTTCTTGTAGTCGCTGTCTTTGCCTGTGATTGGAGGTGTTCTTCAGCTGCATTTCCCTCATTTCTGTAAATTGTGGTATTAAACATTTCCAGCAGTATAGTGTTGTACCAATAGCCAATAGATTAAAGCTGACAGTAAACTTAAAGTGGTGTTCCAGCCTGGGGAAAAAAATTAAAAGTCTGCAGCTACAAATTATGTAGCTGCTGACTTTTAATATTAGGGCACTTACCTGTCCAGGGAGCCCGCAATGTCGGCACCCCAAGCTGATCCGCCCATCGGCTCTGGCATTGCAAGTAAGGGAAACTGGGAGTGAAGCCTTCAGGCTTCACTTCCAGTTTCATACTGCGCATGTGTGAGTCGTGTGGCGCTTTCTGAATGGTTCCGTCATCCTCTGGGACACACACAGGTTTCAGAAGGCGGGGGGGGGGGAGGAGGACTGATAAAACTGCAGAAGTGACGTACCTCACCATGGCGACATGGGTCAACTCAGAAGTCCCAAAGAAAACATGCCAAAAGGTACCAAAAAGAAACAAAATTATCCAAAAACGCCTGGTACTCTGCTTTAAAGCAGTAATAAACCCAAAACCAACAATTGCATGTAATTTACCAATCGTCAGATGTGATGGTTGTATTAGTTTCCTTTTTTGGAGCCTTTTCACACTGAAGCGCCGCTAATACAACGCTAAAGCGCCGGTTGTGGCGCGGCGTTTTAGCAGTGCTTTTGTGGCACTTTTTGTGCACTAGTAGGGCGGTTTTTTAAGGGCACGTGACAACGTGCCCTTAAAAAAAATCCAAGAAACACCCATTTTGCGATGCCTTCAAAGCGCTGCCCATTCATTTCAATGGACAGGGACGTTTTTGGAGCGCTTTTTACATCGCTCCAAACTCGCCCCAAAAATGCTGCTTGTAGGACTTTTTCTAATGTCCCGCAAGCACACTGCCCAAGTATGAAAGCACTCATGCAAATGAATGGGAGGCAGTTTTCAGGCGCTTTTCAGAGGATATTTCTAGCATTAAAACGCATGAAAACTGCTTAAGTGTGAAAAGGGTCTTATAATTCTTTTTCTTTCTTCTAACCTGGTGATCTGGCCAGTAACACACTTCCTTTCTAAGTGCTCTTTCACACTGGCAGGAAGATTTACTATCATCTGAAAAGTGATCTATGGTGGATAACTTTTCAGAGGGTGCTAGCAGGTGTTCAGGAGGCGTTACTGCTGCCTCCTGATGTTTTCTATTTTTTATTTTTATTTTTTATTGCTAAATGGCATTTTTGCATTCCGGGATTGTGCCACAAATGCGAGCCAAGTGTTTGGCTCACAGTTGAAGTGCAGTCTTATTGATCTCAATCAGTAATGTTGGAATTTGGGTGGTGGGCCAGTGGAAGGTAAAACCATGGCCCAGTTACCTGTTTTTATTGCCCATCCACTGCCTTTGTGAAAGGGCCCTAAAGCCTGGTACACACTGAGTTTTGGATTGAATGATCGGTCAGAGCCGCTGTGCTAACTAAGCCAATTTAGTACAGTGACTTCCCCCCTTCCAGAACACTCCGACCAGCGTTCTCTGCCATTGGCTGAGAGTGGTGATCAGGAGTCGGTTAGCCGTTGGTTTTCCAGCATGCTTGTCTGACAGAAGCTGGCCATTTGGACAGGGTGGCATACACATGTGCTGAATGTCGGACTTTTTTTTTTTTTTTTTGAACCAGCCAACGTCTCCCCACATTCGGCTTGTGTGTACACGGCTTTAGGGTTTCTCCACTCCTCTGGAACAGTAATGGAGACGTTCTTGGACAGCAATATTGTCAGTCTGTGGAGAGTGTTAGATGCACCAGCTGATTTAGATGGACTTTACTAACAAAGCTGAACTCCAGCTAACTCTTCTTAATTTTTTTAGTTTTCCTTTTAGGATAAAGGATGTACATAAATGAATAAAATCTGATCATTGTAAGCACTCCCATCAGTGGTAAATGGGTTGACTTAAGTTGAAAAATAATAGACTTATTGGCGGGATCACCACATACAAGAATTGGTAAATTGCAATATATTACATTTTTGTTTTAGGGTTTTACTGCTGATTTAAGTAATTAAAGTTGCATGTTTTCCGGATAGCTTAGATCCCCTTGTGGGGCTTTATACATTTCTGAAAAAAAAGATTCTGAATACAGATATACAGCTGCATTTAAAGGTTAAAAAAAATTATGTGCAGTAATATATAGCTACCAATAAGAATTCCTTTTATTACCATTTGCTGACCCAGCCTTTTTCTGACATTTGTTGCTTACAAGTTAAAATCAGTCTTTGTTGCTAAACAATTACTTAGTACCCCCCTTATATGTATATATATATATATATATATATATATATATATATATATATATATATATATATATATATATATATATATATATATATATATATATATTTAGCAGAGACCCTAGAGAATAAAATGGTGGTCATTAAAAAATTTTTATGTCACACTTTTTTTGCACAGCGATTTTTTAAATGCATTTTTTTTGGGAACAAATACACTTTAATTAACTAAAAAACAAAACAAAAACAAAACATAATATATACTCCTATTTTTTAGTATAATATTAAAGATGATGTTACACCAAGTAAAGTAGATACCTAACATGTTATGTTTTAAAATTGTGCACGCTTGTGGAATAGCGCCAAACTATGGTACTTAAAAATCTCCATAGGCGACGCTTTAAAAATACAGGTTACAAGTTTAAAGTTACAGAGGAGGTCTAGTACTAGAATTATTGCTCTTGCTCAGACGTTTGTGGCGATACCTCACATGTGTGGTCCAAATACTGCTTACATATGTGGGCGTAAGCACGCGGGGACAGGGTGCTTTAATTTTTTTTTTTTTTTTTTATTATATTGTTTTTAATTTTTTCACTGTCCCTTTAGAAATATATATTTTTTTGATCACTTTTATTGCTATCGCAAGGAATGTAATCATCCCTTGTGAAAACAATACAGCATGACAGGTCCTGCTTATGGAGAGATCTGGGGTCTAAAAGACCCCCAAATTTCTCCTCTACCCTTAAAAGCAAGAGATTAAAAAATAAATAAATTATCTCTTGCTTTAAGAAAAAAAAAGCAAAAAAAAAAAAACATGTTCACATTATCTTTGCTTTAAGAAAAAAAAAAAAAAAAACATGTTCACATGGTTAGAGAACCAGACATCAACATTGCTCTGGTCCTCCAAGGGCATAGAGATGAGCGGTGGCCATCTAGCCATCACTCGTCTTTATGTAAAATCACAGCCGACACCGGATGGTTCCCAGGCTTAGCGGTCAGTAACGTTAGCCCGGGAAGCGAAGGAGGGGGCACCTCTCCCGCTGTCTATAAAAGTGATCTCGCGGCGAATCTGCCACTGAAAAACTAGCCACCTAAAGAAAAAAAAGATACCGGGGTTATGGCATCTAGCTGCATTTAACATAAAAAACATGACGTATATTTACAGGTAGGTGGTGAAATCTCATTGCTATGGCTCTCTGCCTTTTTCACGCTTTATTCCTTACTGAAAAGTCCTTAGGCACCCCACAATTTTTATTATGGGGTTTTGAAAATCCTCACTATGTCAGTGACAGCAAAGAAAAATGGAGGTGTTCCTATGCATTTTTTAAGTAGCTTTCTTTTTTACAGATTGCATAGCATAGGAAGCATTTAGAGGAGGTTGAAGATTAGAGATAATTCTGAACTGTGTGAGCCGTATGATGGAATGATTTTGTTTCTCTAATTCATATGAAAAGAATCAAAAGAAAATTTGTTGGAAAGCTGTCAATTTTCTGTTGAAAGCCTTTTCTTTTTTTTTTTTTTTTTTTTTTGTATTTCTAAAGGAATAGAACATGTATATACTCTATTCTAAATGTTTATGTAACTTGAAGCCAACGAAGGGAAAAAAAAAAGATCAATTTTTTGTCTATGGGAACAATATACTTACCTGATCGTCTGCTGATCGTCTGCTCCTCCCCACAGCTAGACAGACCCCTGCAGCGTCTGCATCCCCAATCCACTCTAACGGTCTGGGGTCCTGACATAACCAAAACCAGAACGGGGTCACATCAATCGTCCAATCATGTGCTAGTTTCCCTTGAACGTGATTGGGTATGCACAATGCATACAGCTTCACTTTATTTACTATGCTAGGTGAACATACACTCTGCCAAGTGAACAGCCTCTGCTCTTTTACTAAATCATTCTCATTAATTTAATCAAATTTAGAATATTATTGGCACCATCTAACAACAGCAGAAAAGCTAGGACACGGCGCAACCCCAATCTCTGTAAAGAGCTGCTGACACTGCTCTTTAACCATGTGAACGGCTGTGTCCAATCACAGCAGGTCACATGTAAACACAGAATTGCTGGGGCCAATGGCTCCCGCTGCTGTGTGAGCCAATGAGGAGAGAGAGACCTGGGAGAGCCACTGCAGGAAGGTAAAAAAAACCTTCTTCCTTTAGAACCACTTTAATTGAACAAGCTGAGGTTAGAAGCTGATTGGCTAACATGCAAAACTGCACCAGATTTTGCACTCTCCAGTTTTAGTAAATCCACCCCAAAGTGCAGTAACGATAGACAGCATCCATTGTCGTATTATAGCAGTATTCAGTAAGAGGATATCAGAAAAGTGAGCTGTGTTTGGCTGCTGTGGATCATAGTACTTTTGTGGAAAAAAACATTGTTTTTTATTTTTATTTTTAGAAAAGAGGCATTCTATTAATTTACTCTTATGTTTACATGGAGATAGATATACATACAGATACATTGCATAAACTGATCTCCACAAATCCTCCCAGCTGACACTCTGTCTTTTGCAGAGGCCTTTCTCTTCTAAATTGACAAAATAACAGCCTATTTAGCTAGGTAAAATACTTCAGTTTGGTGGGTAATATTTTCCTTTCTGTCTGAGAACTAGGGATTTAAACAAAGGTGCCAAAACCAAAAGCTTTTCCACTGCTGACTACTCAGAAACAACTTAGTCAAGCTAAAGCAGTTTCAGACATCCCAAGTCTCCCGCGTGGTGCAGGGGCCTCCCGCATTTCGGGGGCGACTCCCAGACACCCGCAAGTGCTGCCCGATATCCCATCTGTGGGGCTGATCCTGGATGGTTCCCTGCAGCAGAAAGGGCAGCTGTGAACAACGCTCTCCAGTGGCGGCTGGTGCTCAAAATTTTTTGGGGGGGCCCAAACAAACTAAAAAAAAAAAACATCAGTTGTAGCCATTGTGCCCATCAAACGCAGCTACTGTACCCATCAATTGCTGCCAGTGTGCCCATCAATTGCTGCCAGTGTGCCCGTCAATTGCTGCCAGTGTGCCCATCAATTGCCGCTACTGTGACCCATCAAATTCTGCCAGTGTGCCCATCAATAGCCGCTACTGTGCCCCACCAAATGCTGCCAGTATGCATCGCCTGGCACATACCTGTCTCGCAGCGGGTCGGCGGTGGTGTCCTGCACGCTCCTCGGTGTCTTTTTCCATCCTCTCTATCAGGCATCCAATCACAGCGCCTGACGTTTCAGCCAATCAGGTGACAGGTAACAGACGCGAGCACCTGATTGGCTGAGAGGCTCAGTGTTAGCAAAGCGAATTCCTTCTCCATTCATCTTCAATGCTGAGAAAGGGACTGGGGAGTCTGTGTCCTCAGCCTTTTCTCTGTCTCAAAGGGGAGATGTCAGGGGTCTGTTTAGACCCCTGATATCTCACCAAAGCCCCCCCCCCCAACAGGGTTGATTAAAAAAAATGCAAAAAAATATTACAAAATGAAACTGTAAACAAAAAATTATTAAAAAATTAAATATTAACCTCCCTGGCGGTTTTCCCGAGTGTGGCTCGGGGTTAAAATTCAGGACCATTAGCGGTAATCCCGAGCCACACTCGGGATTACATCGCAGGATCCTGGTGCCTCCTTACTTACCTTGTCCCCAGGATCCTGCGATGTCCCCCGCAGTGTCCGAGGGCTCCGTCCTCCTCCGAAGCCTCTCCTTGCCAGGCTCCGTTCCCTGCGAGCGTCGCGACGCACGGGGGCGGAGCCTGGCAGCAAATTTAAAAAAAAGTCAAAATCATAACACATACAGTACTGTAATCTTACAGATTACAGTACTGTATGAAATTATTTCACATCCCTTTTGTCCCCAGTGCTTTGGCCCATGCCCTGCATGCAGTTTTACATGATATACACTGTTCTTTCTGCCTGGAAACTGGAGATTGTCCATAGCAACCAAAAAGTGTCCCTTTACGTCAAAAGTGGCTTTAGACCAGCTAGAAAACAGCGATAGTAAATTAGAACACTTGCAGAATTGAGCGATAGTGAATTGTGGGGAAATGTATTTTATTACTATTTATTTTTATTTTTTTTAATTATTTATTTTTATTTATTATATTATAATTTATGTTTTTGTGTTTCAAACTTTATCATACCCGGGATATCTACTAGACTCTGGTTTGGACAGATTTAAGTGTGTTATTGTTAAGATTTACAGACCTACAATATAAAACGCCAAATTTCCATGCAAAATAATTGTATCGCTTTCAGCACCTAAAATCCGAAATAATCATACCGCCAGGGAGGTTAATAAATGACATCACCCCCCTGCCCTACCAACACTGTCCACTGCCCCAACCCCCTCCCCCCAAAAAGCATTTAAAAAAAATAAATTGTAAAAAAAATAATAATATGTAAAAATAAAAACTACTGACACCATCCACTGCCCTACTGACACCATCACCGCCACATACTCCCCATCCCTTCCCCAGATGCACTGTGAAAAAAATATTTTAAAAAATGATTTAAAGAAAATAATTAACAACAAAATTGTAAAAAATAATAGTGAAAATAATAAAAAGAAAAAACTACTGACACACTGCTCTACTGACACTGTCCACTACCCCCACCCCCAATCATTGTGAAAAAGAAAAAAAGAAAAAAATAAATTGTAAAAAATAATTAAAAAAATAAAATTGTCAAAAAATTATAATAAAAATAAAGAACTACTGACACCGTCCACTGCCCTACTGACACCATCCTGCACATACTACTCACCCCTGTACACTCCGCACTCCTCTCCTGCACAAACTACCCAGTGCCATACACTCCGCACTGTACATTCCCTATTTAACATTACTACATTCTGCATTATGTAAGTCGTCTCAGATTCTATAAAACCACACCCCATTTAAGTCACACCCAATATGTAGCACGGTTTAAGCCACACCCACCTCCCTGAAATGAGTTTTTGCAGGTTGGGATGTCTGCAGTTTCTACCTTGATTTAGTCGTTCCTAGGCAATGTTGAGCTTGCTTTGGAAAGGATTGATTTACTTTAAAAGCTGCAGTACAATGCAAAAAATGTGTTTACTGAATTTAATCCCCAAACTTACATTGTTAAACCTGAACTTTATTAGTTCTGTGATGTAAAAAATACTAGTTTTTAAACTACAGTTTGTCATTCATTTATTATTACATTTATTATTATGAGTCTTTCATTGACCAAGCTGGCCAGACAGAGCCGTGTTCAACCTAAACGAAGAGGTAATATCAAAGATCGTTCACTCTGGTTCAAGTGACAGTTATGAACCCGACTTCAATAAAACAGTCACACTAGGCCGGAGTCCAAGCATTGGAGTTTGAGTAGCTCAGAACAGCCATTGCCAAATCCTTTCTCTGTCTCACACCAGATGTTCTTACAGTACGGCCATCAACCTTGACTACATTTCACCCTAATGTTACAGCATGATTAACGTTTGGAAAGAATTATTCTACAGATAGCATTGTTGTTGTCAAGCCTGTTACATTATCAAACCCCATAGCTCTATATGCATGAGATTATTTGATTAATTTGATTATACTGTATCTCTGTGTGTGTATATATATATATATATATATATATATATATATATATATATATAAAATGTATCTTCTCTTAAAGCTATACTCCAAGCAGATATAAAAAACATAAAAACACATCTCCTTTTATTATTTACTAAAACTAATTACATGCACTGTAGCCTCCCTGGCGGTATGATTATGTCAGATTTTTTAATCTCAAAGTGGTACATTGTTTTGCATAGAAATTTGGCGTTTTATATTGTAGGCCTGTAATTCTTAGGAATAACTCATTTAAATCTGTCCAAACAAGAGTCTAGTACACATCCCGGGTATGCTAAAGTTTGAAACACAAAATCATAAATTATAATATAATATATAACTATAAATAATGATAAAACATAATAATATATTAAAAATAAAATAAATTTCCCCACGATTCACTATCGCTCAATTCTGCAATTGTTCTAATTTACTATCTCTGTTTTCTAGCTGGTCTAAAACCACTTTTGACGTAAAGGGACACTTTTTGGTTTCCATGGACAATCTCAAGTTTTCAGGCAGAAAAAACAGTATATATCATATAAAACTGCATGCAGGACACTGGACAAAGACAGCACTGGGGACAAAAGGGAGGTGAAACAATTTGATACAATAATGTAATCTGTAAGATTACAGTGTACTGTATGTGTTATGTATTTTGTACTTTTTGAATTTGCCGCCGAGCTCCGCCCCCGCGCGTCATGACCCTCGCAGGGAACGGAGCTCGGCACACGGAGCATCGGGCGGAGGATCCGGTGGGGAACACAGCGAGGGGACATTGCAGGATCCTGTGGACAGGGTAAGTACGCTGTGCCAGGATTCTGCAATGCAATCCCGAGTGTGGCTCGGGGTTACCGCTAATGGTACTGAAATTTAACCCCGAGCCACACTCAGGATTACCGCCAGGACGGTTAAGATTCAGTTAGTGTAAGACCTTTACTTTCTTCTAGGTATCACTTCCAGCCATCCTCTGCACATTAGAACCCAGACTGAGAGAGGGAGAGGCAGCACTATGGGCCAATCAGGTGTCCTAGATGTACATGAATTTGCAGCACAGGTGGAGCAGATAATTTATTCCTTTAGTTTGTTGCTTTTAGTTCAGTGTCTCTTAATAAGTTGGGGGCAGGAAGGTAACAAAGCTTAAATGCAGTAGGAAAAAGTCAGGTCACTATTTTTGCTCTGCTGTCTGGCAGGGCTGTAAATCCCAAAATGAATCCCGCTACATGTCTTTGGTAAAAAAAAATCCCAATAGATGTATATTAATTGGTTTGCATGAAAGTTATAGCATCTACAAACTATGAGATATATACTGGTATATTTATTTATTTGATTTATGCTAGTAATGGCAGTGATCAGCAACTTATAGCAGGACGGCAGGCAATCTGACACTAAGGGCTAGTTTACACTTTCTTCAAAACCTGGCTTCGGACATGCTTTGTTAACCTCCCTGGCGGTATGATTATTTCGGATTTTAGGTGCTGAAAGCAGTACAATTATTTTGCATAGAAATTTGGCGTTTTATATTGTAGGCCTATAATTCTTAACAATAACACACTTAAATCTGTCCACCAAGAGTCTAGTAGATATCCCGGGTATGATGAAGTTTGAAACACAAAAACATAAATTATAATATAATAAATAAATATAAATAATAAAAAAAATAATAATATAATAATAATATAATAGATTTCCCCACGATTCACTATCGCTCAATTCTGCAATTGTTCTAATTTACTATCGCTGTTTTCTAGCTGGTCTAAAGCCACTTTTGACGTAAAGGGACACTTTTTGGTTGCTATGGACAATCTCCAGTTTCCAGGCAGAAAGAACAGTATATATCATATAAAACTGCATGCAGGGCATTGGCCAAAGCACTGGGGACAAAAGGGATGTGAAATGATTTCATACAGTACTGTAATCTGTAAGATTACAGTATTGTATGTGTTATGATTTTTACTTTTTTTTTAAATTTGCCGCCAGGCTCCGCCCCCGTGCGTTGCGACGCTCGCAGAGAATGGAGCCTGGCACAGAGAGGCTTCGGAGGAGGACAGAGCCTGCAGACACAGTGGGGGGACATCGCAGGATCCTGGGGACAAGGTAAGTAACACGGCACCTGGATCCTGCAATGTAATCCCGAGTGTGGCTCGGGGTTACCGCTAATGGTCCTGAAATTTAACCCCAAGCCACACTCAGGAAAACCGTCAAGGAGGCTACAGCTCTCTGAACGCCAGTCAAAGCCCCTGTCACTAAATAAAATGGTTAGCTTACAGTCTTGCTTACACCTTGCTTTTGCTTGGAGCTTCGATGAGGCTTCGGTGGGGCTTCAAGCAAGCTTTGCCATAGATTCTATGGAGGCTTTGAAGATGCTTTGAAGCACCACTGAAGCTACATGGGGTATAATTTTTGAAGAAAAGCAAAGCAAAGCAAAACAGGACTGTAAGCTAAACATTTTATTTAGTGACACGAGCTTCGACTGGAGTTCAGAGAGCTTTAACAAAGTGTGACCTAAGCCATGTTTTGAAGCAAATGTAAACTAGCCGTTAATGTGTGTTGAAGCCGAAGCAAGTGTAAATGAGCCCTAATTGACACTTTGTGGGAACTGTCTAACTGCCACTGTCACCAGTGACACTAATGCAGTGATCAGTGCTAATAATATACACTGAAACTGTACTAATGACACTGGCTGCAACATCCGGGGCAATCAAAGGGAAACAAAAACCGACACATCGCCGCTGTCAGAATCAGGGGTGACCCGTCCATTGGCACCCCCCCGTCCATCGCCACCCCCCCATCCATGCGTCCGGCCCCTTTCAGGACACTGACGCATGGATTCCAATGCGGGGGGGGGGAGGGGGGCAGTTTTTTTGAAGCACCAATTGCAGCCAGAGGCTTTAATAGGCTTCAATATAGGGTGGGCTCGGGTCGCAGAGAGTGCGCTCCGATCCCACTTAGGTGTGTTACAACAGAGAATGAATATTTGCTGTTGTAACACATATCCTCCCCCCGGTCAATCAGGAAACCAGTTTTAACACCGGTCACCTGATTGGCTGAAAGCAAAGGCGATCCTATTGGACGCCTAGGAGGAGGAGGGGAGAAGCTGGAAGCCTCCATGGAGGTGAGGACACGGAGCCGCTGCACCACACTGCCTGCTGCCTGCCACCCACTGCCGCCAATGGGGTAAACAGCAGGCGGGGGAGGGAATTGGGTGCCGCCCCCCACAAAAAGAAAACACCGGCCGCCACTGGTCAGAAAAGAGATTTGTGCTGTTTACATACACAAAGCTCTCTCCTATCACTCGGGCAGGCAGGTTCCCTACCCAGAAATGCAGAATTATGCAGTATTGCAGTATCTCACAAAAGTGAGTACACCCCTCACATTTTTGTATATATTTTATTATATCTTTTTATGTGACAACACTGAAGAAAATACACTTTGCTACACTGTAAAGTGGTGAGTGTACAGCTTGTATAACAGTGTAAATTTGCTGTCCCCTCAAAATATTACTCACTTTTGTTGCCAGCGGGATTAGACATTAATGGCTGTGTGTTGAGTTATTTTGAGGGGACAGTAAATGTACATAATGTATATAAAAGGTGTGTTTATCTTCTCTGGGTCGTTCAGGTGATTCCACAGCTCTTGCTCTCCTGTGTCAGTGAGCAGCTGTTGCAGGGGAGTGGAGGGAGCACAGACAATGGTTAGACAATGGTTAGGCTATGGGGGCCTATAGGTGATGTCACAGCTCCCAGAGTTCAAGCCTCAGTAAGCTAAATGAACAATTCTACTTGTTTACTTAATCAGCCTTTTAACCAAACTCTTAAAACTAAAAAAAAAATTCAATGGATCAGTTCGACAGCCAAACAACTAGCATTGTCATAAGGAGACTGGCAGTAGTTTTCTACATATCTCTTTCAGTACATATTTCCTTTAATGCCTTTAAAACCCATAAGTCATATATGCTCATTGCAGTTAATAGCTGTACCTCTGGCTTAGAGTGCAGTGCATAACAATTGTACTTTACTGTTGGACTAAAACTCTCTTAGGACTAAACTCTCTCAATCAACATAATCTATTTTAATCCTTATGCTGCTAGCATTAGTAAATACATAGGAAGGTTTTTACGTTTTTTTGGGTTTTTTTTACATTTCTTCAGTTGCTTCCTGGTTTCCGGGCCTAGGCAAATGATGTCATACATCCCATTAGTCTTCTAGAGTGGGAGGAGTGGTTTTCTCGTTCTCGGCTAAGCACACCCTCCTGTCTTTATACCTGAGCTAAGGGCAGATGGATTCCAAGAAGTACATGCTACATGAATAATATGCCCTTAATCAAGATGGCAGCAGCTAGAAAGGCTTGGGGGTGTTTTTCCCAACAAAATAAAGCATAGAGACACGGATGGATGGGGAGGGGTCGCTTAGAGTATTAAAAATGAATGAAATAGTGGTTTAGGTTTGTGGTTATCAGATACAGTATAGTTCTGCTTTAAAGTAAACCTAATGAAAATACATTAGAGTTTCACTTCAGATGCAAATAACTGGTGAATACTTCCCATAGTTCAAAAAATAAGTCATAAAGCCTACAGCATTGCCACAATCACCATCCATATTGTGAGGTTCTGTATGGCTGTCTATGTAATAGGTGGTGGCTCTTTTGTTCTATTGATAACCATTTCTGCTTTTCCTCAACAGGTAAAAATCTGGTTCCAGAACAGACGTATGAAGTGGAAGAGAAGCAAGAAGGCCAAGGAGCAGGCTGTCCAAGATGCAGAGAAACAACAGAAAGGAAACAAGGGCAACTGTGAGGACAAGTGCCCAGAAGACAATCAGGAAGAGAAGAGCCCGTCCTACCGACGAGACTCACTGAAAACAGTCAGCCGCCTTCGCAGGGACTATACAGACAGTGAAGAGGAGGAGGACCGAGATGAGGATGAGGATGATGAACATCCAGATGATAAGCACTTCTACCACCACTCAACTGACTGTACATCTGAGGAGGAGGACAACAGCCAACAGCAGAGCAATCAGCTACACTGAGGCTTGGACAGTGCCCCTTCCTTCCCCTCATAGGCCTTTGCCAAGGTTTGTCAAGCCGCTGCAGTATTGTACATGGGAGCCAGACTTCCTTTCATTACATCTTAGAAAAGAATGAATAATAAAGAGAACATTTCCCCCAAAATGAACTAAGTTGACCAGTATCTACATCATGGAGACCTTCACGTCTTGCTCAGGTGCCATTAGCCCCACTCTTTGAATTTTCCAAAGACTCTCAGTGAGGTTTTCAGCTCTTTGCCATAAAAGTCCCCTAAAGGCTGGAGATAAGTTAGACAGACTCTGTCCCACCTGCGTCCTGTAAGAAGAATATTGACACTAAGGACAGATAGTGGGTCCATTGCGTCCAACAACACGTGCTCATTCTATATATGTTTACTTCATGAATGGTAAACCTGCTGGAGATATTATGACTATATTCTGTATTTTTGTATATTGTATTTATAAAGAAATACCTCTACTTATGCATGCTAAATTATTATTTAGCTTTTTTTCCATCCTAACGATGGTGTGTAAAATAAATTTGTTTTATACTAGAAGTTTATCAAGATTTTTTTTTTTTTTTTACTTATGTACATAATACAAAGACGTATTGTGTAAAATATATCATTTTTATTTTTCTCACTCCTGCCTGTCACAAATTATATAAATGTATTGATGTAAAAAAATGAATATTAAAAAAAGTTTTATGGCCATCAATCACATTGAAACCTACCTTGAAAGCTTGAATGTGATTGGATAGATAGGAATGAAAGAGAGACATAAGACCAACAAGCTTCAACCCTGTAAGGTGCTCTCTGTATTCTTGCAGTGGCTTACAGAGAGCCCAGATTAAGGCTTGCCAAAGACAGAACGAATTTCTTTCCTGCAACCACAGGTTGCAGAAAAGGAATTTGCTCGATCCCCCCTATCAACACAGACAGCACTGACAGGGGAATCTCTCCCACCGAGCTTAATGTGTTGTCTCAGTTGTTTAATTTACAGTAGGTGAAGGTAAGAGGACTCTTACTCAACTGATCCTCCACTCTACCAGAAAATGGCGCTCCCCTCTGCACAGGTAGTAGATTGTCCCCCAGAATCCTCTGTCCAATGCAGGGCTAGGGTCCCCTCATTCATTCTGATAATGTCAAAGCCTCACTTCAAGGGAGGACTTTATCATTTTCCAGAGTTCAGCTTTAAAGTGGTTGTAAAGTCAGAAGGTTTTTTTTTCTCTTAATGCATAGAATGCATTAAGAGAAAAAAAAACCTTCTGTGTGCAGCAGCTCCCCTCAGCCCCCTAATACTTACCTGAGCCCTTCTCGATCTAGCAATGTTGCAGGAGAGTCTCAGCTGCCCGGGACTCTCCCTCCTCATTGGCTAAGATGGCAGCCCCACACCATTGGCTCCCACTGTTGTCAATCAAAGTCAATGAGTCAATGAGGAGAGAGAGGGGGCTCCGTGTATGAAGGGACACACAGAGCAGCAGCTCAGCTCGGGTGCCCCCACAGCAAGCTGCTTGCTGTGGGGGCACTTGGCAGGGAGGGAGGGGCCAGAAGCACCAGCAAAGGGTTCTGAGAAGACAAGGATCTGAGCTTCTCCGTGCAAAACCATTTCACAGAACAGGTAAGTATAACATGTTTGTTATTTTTTTTTTAAAAACTGAGACTTTAGTATCACTTTAACCACCTCAATACAGGGCACTTTCACCCCCTTCCTGCCCAAGCCATTTTTCAGCTTTCGGCACTGTCACATTTTGAATGACTATTGCACAGTCATGCAACACTGTACCCAAATGAAATTGTAATCATTTTTTCCCCACAAATAGAGCTTTCTTTTGGTGGTATTTGATCACCTTTGCGCTTTTTATTTTTTGCGCTATAAACAAAAGAAGAGTGACAAGTTTGAAAAAAACACAATATTTTTTACTGTTTGCTATAATAAATATCCAACTTTTTTTTTTTAAACAAATTTTTTCTCAGTTTAGGCTAAAATGTATTCTTCTACATATTTTTGGTAAAAAAATTGCAATAAGCGTATATTGATTGGTTTGCGCAAAAGTTATAGCGTCTACAAAATAGGGGATATATTTATGGCATTTTTATTATTATTATTTTTTTTTATTAGTAATGGCGGTGATCTGCGATTTTTATCATGACTGCGATATTGCGGCGGACATATCGGACACTTTTGACACATTTTTGGGACCATTCACATTTATACAGCGATCCGTGCTATAAAAATGCATTGATTACTGTATAAATGTGACTGGCAGGGAAGGGGTTAACACTAGGGGGTGATCGAGGGTTAATTATGGGAGTGATTCTAACTGTAGGGGCCAGGGACTCACAAGGGGAGGAGACCGATCGGTGTTCCTCTGTACACACCATCGGTCTCCTCTCCTCTGACAGGACCGTGGATCTGTGTGTTTACACACAGATCCACGGTCCTGCTCTGTTACCGGGCAATCGCGTGTGCCTGGCGGACATTGCGGCCGCCAGGCACGCTCATCGGGTCCCCAGTGACGCAGCGGGCGCGTGCGGCAGAAACGCTGGCGGCGAGCGTGCGCACCCCCTGGTGGGCCGGGAAGGCCAGGGAGTCATATGACGCCCTCCCAGAACGAGAGCCGCGCCACCTGGCCGTCATATGACAGCCGGCGGGCGGCAAGTGGTTAAGGCTTACATACACTTTAACCACTTGCCAACCTCTGCATGCTGATATACGTCGGCACAAAGCAGCGGTGGGCAAATGGGTGTACCTGTATGTCCCCTTTAAGAGGCGGGGATAGCAGACGCGCGCCATACAGCGTGACCGTGCCCGCGGGTCTGGTGGACTCGATGTTCACTGGTCTCCCGGCGATCGTGTCACGGAGCCGCAGAACAGGGAAGTACTTATGTAAACAAGGCATTTCCCCGTTCTGCCTTGTGACATGACAGAGATCACCGATCCCTGTCAAGTGACTGGAAGCCCAACCCCCCACAGTTAGAATCACTCTCTAGGACACACTTAACCCCTAGTGGTTAACCCCTTCCCTGCAAGTGTCATTTACACAGTAATCAGTGCATTTTTATAGCACTGATCGCTGTATAAATGACAATGGTCCCAAAAGTGTCAAAAGTGTCCGATGTGTCCGCCATAATGTCGCAGTCCCGATAAAAATCGCAGATCGCCGCCATTACTAATAAAAAAAAAATTAATAAAGTGCCATAAAACTATCCCCTATTTTGTAGACGCTATAACTTTTGCGCAAACCAATCAATATACGCTTATTGCGATTTTTTTTTTTACCAAAAATATGTAGAAGAATACATATCAGCCTAAACTGGGGAAAAAAATAGTTTTTTTATATATTTTTGTGGGATATTTATTATAGCACAAAGTAAAAAATATTGCGTTTTTTTTCAAAATTGATGCTCTTTTTTTGTTTATAGCGCAAAAAATAAAAACCACAGAGGTGATCAAATACCACCAAAAGCAAGCTCTATTTGTGGGAAAAAAAGGACATCAGTTTTGTTTTGGTGTAACATTGCACGACCGTGCAATTGTCCGTTAAAGCGACGTAGTGCCGAATCGCAAAAAGTGCTATGGTCAGGAAGGGGGCAAAATCTTTTGGGGCTGAAGCGGTTAATATGCATCCATTCACTAAAAGACAACATAATCTTTTTAGAACTAACCGCTTTAATCAATAAACATAAATTGTCAATATAGTCTTTTTGGGCAAAACTTGATTTTTTTGTGAATGTAATCAACTCAAAACAGGGAGGAGTCTCCTTTCCTTTTTGCTGATTGGTTGTGTGTTTTTTCTTTGAAAGCCTTGCCAATATGGCTGATGACCAATGCATCTTTTTATTAACAATTAGAAGATACACTTGTTGAGGATTCCACCATTGCTATTGCTGGCCATCAGTGGCGTCTCCAGCTTTCATATTTGGGGGGGGGGGGGGGGGCACATGGGGGGGACAGGGACAAAAGTAGGGGGGCAACTATAAAATGCAATTATATATATATATATCCTAGGGCCCTTTACTACGATACCACAACGGGCCCTTTCACATGTTCTGCAGTGAGCTCCCTTCCTACTGTATTGGGGCCCCCCAGGGTGGCAGAAAACAAGAGACATATGTCACCAGCATACCAAGAAAATATAAGGGTCCAAAGCAGTGGGAGAACTATCAGGGTTGCAAAGGTTGTCTTGCCACCGGGCCCTGGTGTTCTGCTACTGTGGGGGTTCCCCAGCCTCCTCTTGCTGTCCTGCCCCTGCTATTGACAGCGCTGGTCTGACATCTCTTGGAATTTACAGGCTGGTTCTCCTGTCCTAAGGATGGGAGAAATCAGTCTGTTTTTTCAATAACTGAGAGTCCTGATGGAATCCTCCCTGCAACTCGCTCTTCTCCCTGCCAATGAGAATGCAGGGGAAGGAGCAGATCGGGCGGCCATGGTTGTGTGAGTGCTCACATTATGCAGTGTCAGCGAGCAGAGGGAGGGGGGAGGAATCACCCACAGGGGCTGACTGGGGACGCTCTCCCTCTCAATAGAGACTGTGTTACTCCAGCGGCAGCCCGAGTAAGATGTGGCGCATTCGCTATGAATGCAAACAAAAAGACATTGCCTTTTTGTTATAAAAACTTTTTTTTTTTTAATTTTAATTGGGGGGGGCACCTGGTGGGGCACAGCATAATGTTGGGGGGTCAGGGCCCCCTCTTGCCCCCCCTAGGGACGCCATTGCTGGCCATTCACAGGCAACTTTGGAGGCTGCTATCAGTTTTCAACCACAGCAAACTGCCTTTAAGGGTTTTTATAATTTCCCAGTCTGAAAGTGGGAAATGGTTGCAGTCAAATTGGGATAACATCTGCTTTATATTTGTTACATCACAATACATAACTTAAAAAAAATATAAAAAATGCAGCTTACATTTTTTAGATGCTCTATCCTGCACTGTAAAATCCTAGGTAGTTCTCTTTGCTTATGAGGGCCTGTACAGCTGTGTTTGCCATAATTAACCCTTTCTGTATTGTGCAGGCATATATCTTCATTACCAGTTGTACCTAGATTTGAACACTGTGGGGGGTATTTACTAAAACTGGTGCACACAGAATCTGGTGCAGCTGTGCATGGTAGCCAATCAGCTTCTAAGCTCCCGTTCACATCGGGGTGATTTGACATGTCAAATCACATGCCAAATCGCAGCTTATTGCCAGCAACCCCACCATCCAAATTGGTGCGACGACGACTTTTTCAGCGCCGCACCGATTTCCAAAAGTAGTTCTTGCACTACTTTGGCGACTTCAGGGGTGATTTCAATAGACAGCTGTGCATGAACCTGCACAGATGTCTTTCAAATCGCCCCCAAACTCGCACTGAAATGCAGGTTTGAAATCGTGCGAGTTTAGCCAATTTCAAACCTGCCTTTAGTGTAAACGAGGGCTAACTTCAGCTTATTCAATTAAGCTTTAATAAAAAAAACAACCTGGAAGAGAATATGAAAATTCTAAGTACATTCAATGACTTGTAAGAATGTAGTTCAAAAGTAGATAAACATGTAATTTTCTGTTAACAATCCATTTTGGAATGAAGACAATCTAAAACCACATACACTGTTTGAAATTTGTTCAATCGAGAAAATATTTCTCTCCTGCTTCTTCAAATTTTCTTGCCACTACAGTTAAAAAAACAGATGACAATTTGATCCCACTAAGGAGAAAATGTAACAAATGTTCTTAACATGATTTTTTTTTTTTGTTATGAAATTCTACTAGTGTAAACCCAGCTTTAGGACAAACTCACTAATATTGTTCCAAAAACCCTTGCAGTCAAATATGGCACCTCCACCGGAGAAACATCTAAAAGGTAATAAATATATATATATTTTTATGCATGATGTGAATGGGAACAGATGACAAACATCTAGTGGGGTTTTCTCACATTTGACATCAAAAAATGAAATTTGCTTTATTGAAGTTGGTGAGAAAACCTAAAATACTTTGCACTGGAATTGCAGTGGCTTTGTTATGTCGCGTACACACGATCGTAAAATCGGCCAGCAAAAGACTGATGAGAGCTTTTGGTTGGAAAATGCGACCGTGTGTTTGCTCCATCGGACTTTTGCTGGCCGAATTCCAGCCAGCAAAAGATTGAGAGCATGTTCTCAATTTTTCAGTTGGAAAAAGTTCCTATCTGAAAATGTGATCGTCTGTAGCAATTCCGACGCGCAAAATTCCTACGCATGCTCGGAAACAATTCGACACATGCTCGGAAGCATTGAACTTAATTTTCTCAGCTCGTCGTAGTGTTGTACGTCACAGCGTTCTTGACGGTCGAAAGTTCAGCGAACTCTTGTGTGACCATGTGTATGAAAGTCAAGCTTGAGCGGAATCCCCTCCAAAAAGTCATCATGTCTTTTTCCAACCAAAATCCCGATCGTGTGTATGTGGCATTGAATTAAAAATGACAGAGGGCTCCAAATTTTCCACCAAAATTGCTAAATGTATGGCTAGAATATCCCTCACCAGTTCTTTACTGGATACTGATCTCCAAAAGCTTTATTTTATGTTTTAATGTAATAAACTCATGAGTATTCTATGGCCATGCTAAATATACAGTATATCATCCAGGCACAGAGCAGAGAGAAGAACACATGACTCCAAGGACTGTTGCTATTGGATCAGAAATAAGAAAAAAAATTCTATAAGGTTTCAATATGTTTCTATGATCTGTATGCTTCTACAGCAGTGGTTCTCCGAACACGGTACGTGAACCTCCAGGGGTACTTCCATGGGTGCAAGCGGAAACCCGACTCAGCTAAAACTTTTTTTTTTGTTTTCGATAGAGTGGAGAGTGATTAGACCCCCTGTCAGGTTTCTATTGCTGTCTGTGCCCCCATTAAGGAGATTCACCCTCTTGATTTGTCCTGTTTACAATTATCATCGAAAGTGAAAGTAAATGAAAATCCCAAATTTTGGGTTGTCCCCAGAAAAGTAATAGAGGGGAAATCATCCAATGGGGACGCGAGTTGTGGTGACCTGGGTCACCAAAGAATTCCCTTAATTTGTAGGGATTTCCTCCCATTTCCTGTTTGTTTATGGGACAGGAAGTGAAGGGAAATTTCCTCAATGGCACACAGGTGACAAAAAAAAAAATCTGACAGGGGATATAACCCCCCCTTGCTCTATCCAAAAATGAAAAAACAGTTTTTTTCAAGCCTATAGTTCTACTTTAACCGGTTCCCGACCGGCGCATGCCGATGTACGTCGGCAGAATGGCACGGCTGGGCAAATGGGCGTACCCATACGTCCCTTTGAATTTGCCGCCGTGCCATTGCGTGCGCCGGCCGGGAGCTCCGTGAGTCGGGTCGCAGGTCCCACGGACTCGATCGCCGCAGGGATACCCGCGATCGCCTCATGGAGAGGACGAACGGGGAGGTGCTAATGTAAACAAGCATCTCCCCATTCTGCCTAGTGACAGTGTCACTGATCTCTGCTCCCTGTGATCGGGAGCAGAGATCAGTGACGTGTCACACGTAGCCACGCCCCCCCCACAGTTAGTAACACTCCCCAAGACATACTTAACCCCTCCCCGCACCCTAGTGGTTAACCCCTTCACTGCCAGTGTCATTTACACAGGAATCAGTGCATTTGTATAGCACTGATTGCTGTATAAATGACAATGGTCCCAAAAACGTGTCAAAAATGTCCGATGTGTGGGCCATAATGTCGCAGTCACCATAAAAATCGCTGATCGCCGCCATTACTATTAAAAAAAAAATTAATAATAAAAATGCCATAAAACTATCCCCTATTTTGTAAATGCTATAACTTTTGCACAACCCAATCAATAAACGCTTATTGCAATTTTTTTTTACCAAAAATATGTAGAAGAATACGTATCGGCCTAAACTGAGGAAAAAAAAATTTTTTAAATATTTTTTGGGGATATGTATTATAGCAAAAAGTAAAAAAAATAGTTTAGTTTTTTTTCAAAATTGTTGCTCTTATTTTGTTTATAGCGCAAAAAAAATAAAAACTGCAGAGGTGATCAATTACCACCAAAAGAAAGCTCTATTTGTGGGGAAAAAAGGACGTCAATTTTGTTTGGGAGCCACGTCGTACGACCGCGCAATTGTCAGTTAAAGCGACGCAGTGCCGAATTGCAAAAAGTGCTCTGGTCAGGAAGGGGGTAAATTCTTCCGGGGGTGAAGTGGTTAATATATATCCCTAGGCAAAACATTTTTTTAGTTTTAGACAGAGTAAGGAAGAGTTAGACTTTTTAGAATGTTTTCATTGTTGTCTGTGTCTCCATACACTACTCTGTTTGCACTGGTGACTAATGGGGAAAGTGGTAAAAACGGGTGGTTGAGCCATGGTTTTACTGTTCCCAACTGCCCTCCTAAATTCTACCATTACTGCCAGAAGGGGCTGTGCACATGCCATGGCCTCCATGCCTTACTTCAAGACCATGGCAATTTTACCTTGGTTAGCAGAGTTTGACAGGTAGTGCTACCTGTCAAACACACCCTTTAACCACTGCAAATCCGGAAGATTTACCCTCCATCACGATCAGGCCATATTTTGCGATACGACACTGCGTTATTTTAATTGACAATTGTGCAGTCGTGTGACACTGTATCCAAATAGCTTTCTTTTAGTGGTATTTGATCACCACTGCGTTTTTTATTTTTTGCGCTATAAACAAAAAAGAGCGACAATTCTGAAATAAAAGCAATATTTTTTACTTTTTGCTATAATAAATATCCCCCCAAAAATTTAAAAAACAAATTTCTTCATCAGTTTATACCAATATGTATTCTTCTACATATTTTTGGTAAAAAAAATCTCAATAAGCGTATATTAATTGGTTTGCACAAAAGTTATAGAATTTACAAAATAGGGGATAGATTTATGGCATTTTTATTATTTTTACTTTTACTAGTAATGGCGGTGATCTGCGATTTTTAGCGGGACTGCGACATTGCGGCAGACAGATCGTACACTTTTGACACTTTTTCGGGACCATTGACATTTATACAGCGACCAGAGCTATAAAAATGCACTGATTACTGTGTAAATGTCACTGGAAGGGAAGGTGGTTGACACTAGGGGGCAATCAAGGGGTTAAATGTGTTCCCTGGGAGGTGTTTCTAACTGTGGGGGGATGGGACTGACTGGAGGAGGAGAGAGATTGTGGTTCCTAATCACTAGGAACAGCAGATCTGTCTCTCCTCCCCTGTCAGAATGGGGATCTGTCTGTTTACATTGACAGATCCTGGTTCTGGCTCTCTGTGGAGTGATCGTGGGTGGCCGGAAGACATCATGGCCACGCACATTGGCTCCGGAGTCGCGCCGCGGGCACGCGCGCGCCCCTAGAGCTCTTAAAGCAGCAAACGTACAATGATGGCGATTCGCCCAGGAGAGCCAACCTGCCACAGTACAACTGCGGCGGCTGGTCTTAAAGAGAGAAGAGCGAACTTCACTCACACATATAAGCAAAATAACATAGTAACCCCCCCCCCAAAAAAACATATAGCATATCGCTGTGGTGCAGTTTTTTAATACAAGATCCCCCTTGGGATAAAAAAAAAAAGATATTCAGGAGTCACCAGGTTCGCCTTCTGTTCTATAGCCTTCTAAAAGTGATCCACCATGGATTGCTTTGCAGAGGGTGGCAGGTAGTGCCACCCATGTGAAAGAGCCCTTACAGAAAAGAAAAGGTGGTGGAATCCAACATGTTGGAGTTGCCTTCAGAACGAGAGGTAAGGAGAAATCCTCTGTTGGGGACACCTTTTTTCGAGACAGCTGTGTAAGAGGGGAATTCCCTACACTTGACACAGGAAGTGCAGGGAAAACTGACATTTTATCCCTTCCCTACTCAATCCCACGTCAAAACAAAAGTGTGGGCTATATACACACTTTAAAGTGTATGTCCAGTTAAAAACTTTTTTCTAGTTGGTAATGAAATAGAAAAAGGTTAGAACTCCTTTCAGGCCTTTAATGCTTTCTAGGCCTCCATTAGAGAGCTTTATCCTCCCTTCCTGTCCTGCTGGCAGGAAGTGCCACCAGACAGAAAAAATGGTTCCTGTTGGAGAATTCCCCTCACTTCCTGTCTGGTAAAAAGTTGTCAGCAGGACAGGAATGGATAGCAATTCTTTATAACAGAGCCCTGAATAGTGGCAACCACCTGACAGGGGTTCTAATCCTTCACTACTCTATTCAAAAGAAGGAAAATTAAAATTTGTCCGGACATACACATTAATCCTGAGTAAATATTAAATACAAATGTAAACTGTATCAGTACTGATATAAATTTGGGGCCAAAAAGGGACACCCTTGAGATAAACTGACACACCCATGTCAATTATCTGTTGTAATAATGGGGTCCGTAAATTTACGGACAGTTTGCAAATATTGTCCGATTTACAGACTGTCTGGTGACCAGAGACCTCCTTACATCAGAGTTTCCCTTTACACCAGAGTCCGTAGCATTCCCCCTTACATCATAGTCCACAGATTTCTCCTTTACATCGGGGTCCGCAGAGTTCCCCCTTACACTGTGAAGAGGAACCCTGCAGACTCTGATATAAGGGGGAACTCTGTGTTGGGTTATATTAACCTGACCTTCATGTAAAAGTAGAAATATGTTTTTTGCCTTTTGTTATACAATAAGCACATTGCAAATCGCATTAGCTGTGTGTTTGTAGCTTAAACTTTGATCCTTGCACTGAAAGCTAAGTTATGGCTAACTTTTTGAACTGGCTCTGTCAGTACATTTTTTGTATTGTGCCTAGACGGACCTAGAAATAGAACATGTTCTAAATATTTCCGACGGAACCAATTCCTATTTGTCTGTTTGCTGTTCGGACGGACCTAAAACGACGTTTGCTCTGAAGCAAGTACGAGACGGAAGCTATTGGCTACTGGCTATTGAACTTCCTTTTTCTAGTCCCATCGTACATGTTGTACGTCACCTCATTCTGGACGGTCGGACTTTGGTGTGACAGTATGTATGTAAGACCGCTAGAGCGGAATTCCGTTGGAGAAACCTTCGGAGTTTATTCCGACGGCAAAACCGGTCGTGTGTATGCGGCATTAGAGAATACCACAAAATAGCCTAAAGTGGCAAGCTTATTAGAGGTATTTTGAACCACTTCAGCTCGGGAAGGTTTACCCCCCTGGTTTCAGTGTCGGCAAAATTTTAGCTGACAATTGCGCGGTTGTGCGACGCTGTACCCAAATGAAATTGACGTCCTATTTTTTCCACAAATAGAGCTTTCTTTTGGTGGTATTTGATCACCTCTGTGTTTTTTTTTTTTTTGCGCTATAAACAAAAAAAAAAAAAAACGAGCATTTGGAAAAAAAAATGTAAATTTTTTACTTTTTGCTATAAAACATATCCAATAAAAAAAATGAAAAAAAAAAGATTTCTTTATCAATTTAGGCCCATATGTATTCTGCTACATATTTCCCATATAATCGAATACTAATTGGTTTGCGCAAAAGTTATAGCGTCTACAAACTTTGTGATACTTTTATTTATTTATTTATTCTTACTTGTAATAGCAGCGATCAGCGACTTATAGTGGGACTGCGATATTGCGGCGGACAAATCGGACACTAATGCCCCGTACACACGATCGGACTTTCCGACAACAAAACCGTGGAATTTAGGTTCAAAGGTTGTTTGCTTCAACTTGTCTTGCATACACACGGTCACACAAATGTTGGCCAACAGTTACGAACGTGAGAACGTGGTGACGTACAAGACGTACGGCGAGCCGATAAAAAGGAAGTTGAATAGTCATGTGATATCTCCATTACGAACGATAGTTTTACAAGACCGAGCGCTTCCAGCTCGTACTTGGTTCCGAGCATGCGTGGACTTTTGTGCGACGGACTTGTGTACACACAATCAGAAAGTCCGACAACAAAAATTTGTTGGCGGAAAATTTGAGCACCTGCTAGCCAACATTTGTTGGCGGAAATTCCGACAACAAATTTTCGATGGAGCATACACACAGTTGGACTTTCTGCCAACAAGCTCACATCCAACATTTGTTGTTGGAAAATCCGATCATGTGTACGGGGCATTGACACTTTTGTCACTTTTTGGGGACCAGTGACACTAATATGGTAATCAGTGCTAAAAAGTGTGCACTGTCACAGTACTAATGACACTGAAAGGGAAGGGGTTAACAACAGGGGCGATGAAAGGGTTAAATGTGTTCCTAGCCGGTGCTTACTCACTGTGTGGGAGGTGCTTCTACTAAGGGAAGGCATGGATGCATGTTCCTGCAGAATCACAGGATCAATGTCTTCCCTACCGACAGAACGGCAGTCTGTCTCTGTATTAAACAATCAGCGGGTGCCGGTGGACATCGAGTCCGTGGTACTTGCCACCGGGCTCCTGCTACGTGTGAATCACACATAGCGAGAACGGGTGGCCGGCAGCGCGCCCCAGACCCGGAAGTGTCCGATCACGTACTAGGTATGTGATCCGGCGCAGAGCGGCAGACCCCGCAGTATTTATGCTGTGGGCGGTCGTGAAGCGGATATACTGTAGCACTAACAATTTACATCAGTCTCTGCCCTCAAAGGGCTTACAATCGAAGGTCCCTATCTCACATACTACAGCCAATTTAGATAGGAGCTAATTAACCTACCAGCAAATCTTCAGATTGTGGGAGGAAACCCACACAAGCACAGCCAGAACATGCAAACTCCATGCAGATGGTGTCCTGACTGGGATTTATCCAGACACCCCATTCCTGCAATGCAGGAGTACTAAGCACTAAGCCGCTTTGCTGCCAGATTCTGTGTAATAATAATGATTTTTTGCCACAATCTATTACATGTAAAGAATTTCTCAGTCATTCTTCCTGGGGAGATTCTAACAAATACCTGACAGTGAGAACTATTCTACAGAAACTCAGATGGTTCCTCATCATCATTATCACTGTATAACTAATAACCTAAGTAAGTACAATTGACAAAAGCTCTCAGCCTAATAAATGACAATTTGCAGCCTTTATCAACTCTTGTTAACACATGTGATAGATTCCCAAGCTGCAGAGGGGTCAAAGGACATTCAAACTTGTACAAGGGGGCATTGTAAGCAGGCACGTCTTACTGTCCATGAAGTCAATGTGTAGCCATTTTATTAACTTGACACTCAGCTGTGACTACAACACACGACTGTCTCTATCCATCTGGACGGTTATTTTCTGCCATTTACTAAATACTAAAACAATGGCTGACCTGCAAAGGTGTCATTGTGCTGGAGGACAACACCAATTAGCATGTTTCTCTAAACTGATAAAGCGAAATCCCTTAAACTCTGTTTACTGAAAAGTTCTGTTGCATGGTTAGTCCTATTCCCGTATGAGCCGTGCTGTATCTTCTGCCATATTGATCATTTACAATATTGAGGTTCAATACAGTATGCTGATTAGCTCAATGGACTTTCTTTCAGAAAAGGTTTTCCCTTTCCTAATTGGAACCAATAAGCTTAGAAAAAAATCAATTTAGCTCTTCGCTGTTCTCCACAGTGTCCCTGGCATCCCTCTTACAGGATTATTTAAAGGGAATTTATTATGATTAATAAATTTATTATTGATTTATATAGTGCCAGAAATACTGTCTATATGCAGTAAGTACTCATTTTGCGGTATTACTGTACTGTCATATTGTAGTATATTATTTTTTTCTGATATAAATAAGGCTTCTGATTTTTTAATGATTAAACTTTTGGCAAAAAACACTAATTTACACGCAAAAAATATTATGAACCTTTTTTTTTTTACAAAGAACTTTATTGAAAAACAATTTTTCACATGTCAGTATCACAAAATATTGCAGCGTAAAAAAGAAATAAAGGATGGTACAAAAATATTTTCAGTATACATTGTTTACATATGTCTGTGTAGAGGAATACCAGTCAACCGTATACAACAGGGCTACTAGAAGAAGTAGAAAAAGAAAAAGGTTATCAGATATTTACAAGGAGAATACTCTCACACGAACCAATGAGTCTTGGATAGACACTGGAGGATCCCCACAGGGGTGGGAAGCGGAGGGAAAGACACAGGGAGAGGGGGGGACATAGGGGGAGAGAAGCGGAGAAAGAAGGAGGGGGAAACAGAGTAGAGCGTAGATGACATGGGGGGGGCAGATAGGATATGTAGAGGGAGGAACGAGAAACCGGGGGGGCGATGACAACCAGGCTAAGGTCCACCCATCCCAGTATTGTAGATAAATCTAAGGGTCCACTTCTGGGCTGGGAGGAGAAGTCTCCAGCTGTAAAAAGCCCCAGGAATCTATCCAGGAGGACCATATTTTGTCAAACTTACTCAGACAGTTCCTGTTGATATACGTTATTTTATATAATGGTAAAACATTATTCAGGATATTCTGTCAGGTAGTGATGGTGGGTGGCACTTCAGCCTTCCACTTCAGTAAAATTTCTCTGCGAGCATAGTACGTGGAATATATTATGAACAACTTGGCATATTTTCTCACCGAGGGGTCGGTGATCCCATTCAACAACATGACCTCAGGAGTCAATGGGAGTGTTGTCCCCGCAACCTGGTTAACATCCCCCCAGACCTGTTCCCAAAAGCTCTGCAGAAGGGGGCAGGACCATACCATATGTATAAAGGAAGCCTCCAGGTCTCCACATCATGGGCAGGATGAGGATCTATCCGGGTGGATAGCTGCCAATCTACGTGGCGTATAGTAAGCTCTGTGTAAAAATTTTAGTTGTATGAAACGATCCCTAGCAGAGATCAGATTGGTAACATAGGAGGAAACACAGCTTTCCCAGTCTTCATCAGAAAGGGATGGGATATCCCGTTGCCATTTTGTATAGACCTTAGTCAATTTAGAAGATGGGGACACCGTGAGATGGAAGTATAGCGTGAACAAGGGGCTTATCAGGACTTTAGTTGACAACACCCGCTCTACTAGGTCTGACTCGAGGGTGATACCACTGAGCAATTGGTGTTGGAAGGCATGTCTCACCTGTAAATATCTGAAGAACATCCAGTTGGAAAGATTATACGTTGCTTTAAGCTCTGGAAATATGTAGGCAGGAAATCATCAGCATACTTTTTGGGTATAGGGTTTACCCATAACCCCATGTTTTTCTCACACAGTTAAGACTTATGCCGCGTACACACGAGCAGACTTTACGGCAGACTTGGTCCGGCGTACCGGATTTCGTCGGACAATTCGATCGTGTGTGGGCTCCAGCGGACTTTGTTTTCTCAAAAGTTGGATGGACTTAGATTTGAAACATGTTTCAAATCTATCCGACAGACTCGAGTCCGGTCGAAAAGTCCACTCGTCTGTATGCTAGTTCGACGGACAAAAACCCACGCTAGGGCAGCTATTGGCTACTGGCTATCAACTTCCTTATTTAAGTCCGGTCGTACGCCATCATGTACGAATTCATTGGACTTTGGTTGATTGTGTGTAGGCAAGTCCATTCATTCAGAAAGTCCGTCGTAAAGTCCGTCAAAAAGTCCGCCGGGCAAAGTCTGCCGTAAAGTCCGCTCGTGTGTACGCAGCAAAAGAATCTGCTGCTGCTGAAAAGGTACTTTTTTAATCAAGCTAAATAATATATTATTATGCTATATGTTATAACATAATAATTTATTATTTATCTATTTACTGTGGAATTAATTTAAAACAATATAAAATAATGTATTTATATATTACTTACTTATAGTAATTAACCACTTGCCACCCAGGCCAATTCTGAAACTTCTTTCCTACATGTCAAAATCATCATTTTTCTGCTCGAAAATTACTAAGAACCCCAAAACATTATATATATATTTTTAGTAGACACCCTAGGGAATAAAATGGTGGTCTTTGCAACTTTTTATCTCACGCAGCATTTGCGCAGCAATTTTTCAAACGCATTTGTTTGGAAAAGAACAGTTTCATGCATAAAAAAAAAAACACTAAAGTTAGCCTGATTTTTTTGTATAAGGTGAAAGATGATGTTACGCTGAGTAAATAGATACCTAACATGTCACGCTTGAAAATTGCGCACACTTGTGGAATGGCGCCAAACTTCAGTACTTAAAAATCTCCATAGGCAACGCTTTAAAAAAAATGTTTACAGGTTACATGTTCAGAGTTACAGAGGAGGTCTATTGCTAGAATTATTGCTCTCACTCTAACGTTCGCGGCGATACCTCACATGTGTGGTTTGAACGCTGTTTACATATGCTAAAACAAGTATGCTGGTTAAATTAGTAAACTATGAGAACTAATGAAGGTGCAAAATATATAAGCTATATAATCAGAGAATGGCTCAGGTTCTTTTGTTTTATTATATAGATTATATATGGCACTTTCATTAGTTCTCATAGTTTACTAATTTAACCAACCTAAGGACTTGTTTTAATAACATCAGGACTGTTGGTAGCTATATAGCTCACATTCTGCATTCTGTAACAGCCCTGTACTTGACCAGTGAAATCGCAGCATTTACAGGGCCGTTACAGAATGCAGAAATAAAAAATAAAAATCTGCTGTCCAATAGATTCCTTGACTTTTATTTGTCTGGGGGAATCTGATTGACTGCCTGCGTCCTGACGTGCGGGTTTTTAAGCGTAAGCCAACTGGCTGAAGATGAAGATGACATTTTTCATCTCACGGTGCTTGGCTGTGGGGGTTTATTCACGAAATGTTGTTGTGGGGTTTATTCACTAAATAATGTGGGAGTTTATTCACTAAATAGTGATGTGGGTTTATTCACTAAATGATGATGTGGGGTTTATTCACTAAATGGCTATCAGGTTGCGCACTAATAAAGAGAATTGAATATGTAACTTGTGAATATGTAACCTGTGTGTATCTGGCTCTGATACTAGCCAGTGCCTCACCAGCCACTGACCTCACCGCACGTCCCTGGTTGGAACCCTTTCTTTTTAAAATCTTTATAAATGACATTGATTTTGGGATTAAAAGTACCATTTCAGTCTTTGCAGATGACACCAAGCTATGCAGTGGAATAACATCCTTACAGTATGTCTGCAACTTATAAGCCGACCTCAATGCACTGTTTAATGGGGCGACTATGTGGCAAATGAGGTTTAATGTCGATAAATGTAAAGTTATGCATTTGGGGACTAAGAATATGCATGCATCATACATACTAGGGGGAGTACAACTGGGGGTGTCCATAGTGGAGATGGATCTGGGGGTTTTGGTAGATCATAAGCTCAATAATAGCATGCAATGCCAAGCTGTGGTTTCCAAAGCGAGCAAAATCCTTTCTTGTATTAAGAGAGGTATGAACTCCAGAGAGAGAGAGAGATATCATTTTGCCCCTGTACAAATCATTAGTAAGACCTCATGTGAAATATACAGTTTCGTTTTAGGCACCAATTCACAAAAAGGATATCGGGGAACTGGAAAAAGTGCAGAGAAGAGCAACCAAACTGATAAGAGGCATGGAGGAGCTCAGCTATGAGGAATGATTAGAGGAACTGAATTTATTCTCTCTTGAGAAGAGGAGATTAAGGGGGATATGATCATCAACATTTATAAATACATAAGTGGTCCATACAGTGAACTTAGTGAGTTATTCACTTAAAGGTAATTTCGTATTATACATGCAGAGATCACATAGGTTACTGATGCGTTTCAGAGTCAAACTAACTCTTTCTTCAGGGATAGCGCTGCAACTAATATGGTGTGATCTAAGGTAAAAATCACAACTTAACATAAAATGTGCCCATCAGTGTCCCTTAACATAAAATAAGGGGCATGTTAATAGGTACATTTTATCATAAGGGGAACTCTGATGCGCAAATTTTATGTTAACGGCACTCTGATGGGCACATATTATGTTAAGGGCCACACTGATGGGCACACATTATGTTAAGGAGGCACGCTGATGGGCACACATTATGTTAAGGGGGCACTCTGATGGGGACACCTGATGTAAAGGATCACCCTGATGGGCACACCTAATGTGATGGGGACATCTGATGTAAAGGGGCACTCTGATGGAAATATCTGATGTAAGGTGGCACTGTGATGGGGACACTTGATGTAAAGGGGCATTCTGATGGGGACATCTGATGTAAACATGCACTCTGATGGGCACACCTATAGTAACTGGGACACCTGATGTAAGGGAGCGCTCTGATGGTGACACCTAATGTAGGGGGGCAGGCTGATGGGGACACCCTATGTAAGGGGTCACTGTGATGAGGGAACCTTATATAATGGGGCACTCTGATGGGGATAAATGATGTAAGGGGCACACTGATGGGAGACACCAGATGTAAGTGGGCACTCTGATGGGAATACCTGATGTAAGGGTACGCTGATGGTGGCAACTGATTTATGGTGGTAGTCTGATGGGGGCACCCAATGTACTGAATTACTTTGGTGCTGCACCTGATGTAAGGGGAACACTAATGGGGACACCTACATTTACAGAATATTACCAGAGTGTGTGGAGGAAATGGTAAGAGAAGTGCCAGAGATCGTGGCTTCAGCCAAGAAATGGAAAGTAAATGCGTACGATCTTTCATATTACAGATTTGAGATTCGGACCTTGGCCGGAAGAAAATTTTAGAGAATGAACCCTAAAAATAACCTTCATCCTTAACCTGAAGCTACACCTAAAACTTAACCTGAACTTAGCTGTAGACCTTACACAAATGTTAACCTAACCCTAAACCCTAAAGTTTAAATTCCAGGCAAAGAGCTAAATAAAAAAGATGAACTACATATACCTGAACCACTTTACCTGCCAAAGAATTTATGTTTCTCTCTATCCAGTCCTGAGATTTATACATAATTGCCACACAGTAAACAGGTTGTTTTTTGTTGTTTGCATAGGGCAGAGGAAATCAAGGTCTACACACCGATATGCCATGTGTGGTAGGCAGTCTGTTTGCAGACCATGTGGAATGTCTCTGGGTTCTCAGGCTCCCTGTGGCTTGTCCTGAGAAAAGTCGGTAATAGACCTGTTGGATGTATGTGAATGTGCAGACAAGCAAACACCAGGGCATAGTCAAACTACAGAAACATTTCACACCAGGGCTGCAATGGTTTTAGGTTAATAAACGACTGCAAAGCTGGCCATCAATCACACCAGTGCGGAAGGGTGGGGGACATACCTGTACGCTTCACACATAATCATAAACCGAACAGGAGCCTTTGTTATCTGAGTATTCGATTCATTCTTCAAGAAGGATGAAACCACTAGTGAATCTAAGTTGGCCATACACAGACACAGGCTGAACAAAAGAAATTCAAACCATCACAGAAAAATGACTCTACCTCCATGTAGCGCACCCCCACAGGAGCCGCTGATGTATAGGTACCCTAGTTCCAGATGACAATAATCTTTCTGGCAATGCCACATCCTCTGACACCCCAGAGCTAAATACTGTGAGTTTATTTGGGAAATATTCCCAACATAGCAACATGTTAGGGTTGCACCGATACGTGTATCTTAATCGTTGCCGATACTAAACATTTGCATGAGTACTTGTATTCCTGCAAATGCTCCGACACCTAAAACCGATACCGTTGCAGTGCAATTTGAGACCATCCAAATGAATGTGGTAAAATCACACTGCAAAGAATCACAAGTGACTTATACAGGAATGCGGTGCGATTCCTGTCCGAATCACAAGTGATATCCTGTACCACTCCTGTGTGAATCCAGGCTTGTCATAATGACTTCATCCTGGGTTCACACAGGAGCGGTGAGTGAAATTGCATATGATTGGGACACGAATCGCACCGCATTCCTGTTCAAGTCACATGCGATTCTTTGCAATGTGATTTGAGCCCATTCCTTTTGTATGGGCTCAGAATCGCATCACAAAAGTATCGTTAATTGGTATCAGTGAGCACATGAGTACAAGTATCAGTACTCATACTCGCCGGTAAAAAACAGGCATTGTTGCATCCCTACTAAAAGTGTCTTTGTACACCTCCCTGAATCCAAGGAGGTCCTAACTAAAGGGGCAGTACTGGAAGCTAAAAAGTTCTTCTGTCTCTCAAAACTTCTCCTGCTGGTCAGTGTGCTAAAGGTTGAGGCCCAAAGTTCTTGCGTTGGATTCCACAATAAAGGGTGTAAATACCCAAATTGTAACCCAAGGCAAGGTGACACTTTCCTTTAGGAAGTGAGTAAGGAAGTTCAAGTGGTCTGCAGCTTCTCACCACCCTGCAGTCTGTGAAATGTCAAAAGCCTCCAAACTGTAAGTAGATAAAGGAGCTTCTGGTTCTGAATAATACTTTCCGAACAAAACAGCAAGCAATCCAGAGAATCCATAAAATAAGTAAAGCATTACCACGCTTTAGCAGAAGCCTTAATTACTGTGAAAAACCAAAAGAAGTCCAACATTTTCTTTTAGCCACACTTAACGGCTGGGATGGACGAATTTCCCGCGGCAGCAATTATATTCTGACAGCCAACGCTACCAGCTGTCAGACTACCGGTACATCTGGTTGGATGCAGGAGCTTTTCAGCCAAAAAAAATTCCACCTCCCTTAATGTTTAAAATAAATGCTGTTGGGTGGTGTGGTACCAACAGTGCCACCCATCTATCGAATTTTGGCCACTTCATAAGTGTATGGCCAGCTGTACATAAGGTCATGTCATGCACTGTACCTGCACTTCCATGGTTTCAATGTACAAATCAGCAACCCACAACTAAGGGTAAACAGTTTATGAGAGAGATTTCATTAGTGCATGAGATTGCATTGTGTATAATGGTTAGACTGTTTTACAGAGCCCACCAAAAGCACAATGATGTCTAAAGCCGCGTACACACGATCGGATTTTCAGTCGGGGAAATGTATGATGACAGACTGTTGGCAGAAAATCAGACCGTTTGTGCGTTCCATTGGACAATTGTTGTCGGATTTTACACGGACAAATGTTGGATGGTAGGTTTTAAAATTTTCTGTCTTGTCAGATTTTCCAAGCATGTGTACACAAGTCCATCGGACAAAAGTCCAAAGTACAAACACACTTGCTCGGAAGCAAGGATGAGCCAGAAGCGGTCGGTCTTGTAAACTAGCTTTCGTAATAGAGAATTAACATTTGTGATGTTGTGACGTGGCAAATTATGAAATCTTGAAATGCAGCGCACATTCTCTGCTTCTTTAATGGGATAATAATGAAGCTGCTTTGCTGGTGATACTGATGGAGTTATTGCAAACAAATTTTCAAAAGCCTTTTTTACTAGTGATATCAAGAATAATATTATTATGCTTTTTTTTTTAATTTGGGCAAGTTACCACAACACCATTATCCCGTAGTTTTTAAGATCAAAGATACAACTATGTTGGTGTCCCTTGTTAATTTTACATTGTATTTTTTAAATGTAACAGCCTACTCCCAAACTGTCATTTGAAGTAAAACACATAGCCAAGTATTATACTACACAATTTTTTTATTGTGCATTAAAAAAAGAAAACAAATAAAATTAGACATGCTATCTGCCAATAGAACTTAACCAAAAAGTGCATTCTATGCATCCAAAAATATAGAAAATATAACAAATCAAATCATTATTATTCAACCAAAAAATAAAATAAAAGCCTCATGCATGTGTCCTGTTTCTTAATATAGGGGGTCAACAATGCCAAGAGTTGGTGAAAGCAGGGGTCCGTCATCCGGAGATAATTCCGAAAATCATCTGGATTATTCTCCTGGAGCTCTACGCAGCATAGGACATAATTGGTCACGATTAATAAATCAATCAATTTTTGGTCCAAGAACTCCTCCTCCTGTTCCTGGATTGGACTTGGATCAAAGCAATAACTCCAAGGCCAATAATAAATAACACGGTATCTCCTCCGATTACGCAACATGTCTGGTTGACAAACGGCCGTTCAGAAATGAACTGAAAAGCATGAAATGAAAAGCGCAAACTGAAAAGCGCTAAATGAAAAGTGCGAAATGAAAGTGCGAATCAACACTCACCAAACTTCTACTAACACGAAATTAGCAAAAGGAGCCCAAAGGGCGGCGCTAAAGAGCTGAAAAACCACGTAGTATGTCACTGTGTTTGTGTTTGTTGACCGACAATTCCTTGCTGTTTGTATGCAAGACAAAATCCAGGCACACACCTTCGGACAAAAGTCTGAGGTTTTGTCTGTGAAAAATCTGATCTTGTGTACGAGCCTTAAGACAGACATCTATTCTACTACAGGCCCAAGCATAGACAGGGCTAGAATACTGCATGAGAAACTAAGGGCGGGGCCTTGAATTGCCAGGGGTGGCACACATCATGTTGCTGATTATTAGTATGTAGTTCGTATGTATATTTGGTTCTTAACTGCTGCTCTACTTATCAGTGTCCCTTTAGAAGGGGGGGGGCTGGCAGCCTTAGGCCTGGGGGGCAAGTCTAGTCAAGTGGCCTATTGAACCACCAAATCAGCTCAACATCCATGCCCACCTGGTTTTTAAATGCAGCTTCACCAGTGCCCATCAGTGCAGCCTCATCAGTGCCCATCAGTGCAGTCTGATCAGTGCCCATCAATGCAGCCTCACCAGTGCCCATCAACACAGCCTCATCAGTGCCCATCAGTGCAGCCTGATCAGTGCCCATCAATGCAGCCTCACCAGTGCCCATCCAATGCAGTCTTACCAGTGCTCATCCAATGCAGCCTCACCAGTGCACATCAATACAGCCAAACCAGTGCCCATCAGTGCAGCCTCACCAGTGCCCATCAGTGCAGCCTCAAAAGTGCCCATCAATGCAGCCTCACTAGTGCCCATCAGTGCAGCCTAACCAGTGCCCATCAATGCAGAAAACCATTCCCCATCAGTGCAGCCTCACCAGTACCCATTAATGCAGCCTCACCAGTGCCCATCAGTGCAGCCTGATCAGTGCTCATCAATGCAGCCTTACCAGTGTCCATAATGCAGCCTGATCAGTGTCCATCACCTTAGCCTCATGAGTGCCCATCAATGCAGCCTCACCAGTGCCCATCAATGCAGCCTCACCAATGCCCATCAATGCAGCTTCATCAGTGCCCATCAGTGCAGCCTCACCAGTGTCCATCAATGCAGTCTGATCAGTGCCCATCAATGCAGCCTCCTCAGTGCCCATCAATGCAGCCTCATCAGTTCCCATCAGTGCCCATCATCTCAGCATCATCAGTGCCCATCAATGCAACCTCACCAGTGTCCATCAATGCAGCCGATTATTGCCCATCAATGTAGCCTCATCAGTGCCCATCAGCTCAGCCCCATCAGTGCCCATCAGTGCAGCCTCATCAGTGCCCATCAATGCAGCCTCACCAGTGCCCATCAGCTCACCCTGATCAGTGTCCATCAATGCAGCCTCACCAGTGCCCATCCAATGCAGCCTCATCAGTGCCCATCAATGCAGCCTCACCAGTGTCCATTAATGCAGCCTAATCAGTGCCCATCAATGCAGTCTCACCATGGCCCATCAGCTCAGCCTCATCAGTGCCCATCAATGCAGCCTCACCAGTGCCCATCATTGCAGCCCGATCAGTGCATGCGGATTAGAGAGAGGAGAGCCGCCGGGTTACACAGAGCAGGAATCTCCCGCTTACCCGGTCTGGTCACTGTCATACGAAGTCCAGCCTCCTGGACCGGCTCCTATGTTAGACGTCAACATTGTGCTGTCTATCATAGGAGCCGGTCCAGGAGGCGGCACTTCGTATGACAGCAGCCGCCGGGTAAGCGGGAGATCCCCGCTCTGTGTAATCCAGCGGTGCTCACCCCCCTTCCCCTCTGAGGCAGCCCAATGGGCCAAGTGGGACCCATGGAGGGTCCGCCCTGGGGGCCCCCCTCTGCCCCAGCTTGCGGTGCACCCGCCCAGGATCGGCTCTGCAAAGCGGGAACAAAACCAGGGACAGACTTGGTCCGGGGTCAGTGTCCTCAGTTTGGGGACTGTCCCTGGAAACTGGGGACGGCTGGTCACCCTAGGCTAGTGACCAGCAGGCCTCACAGGCCAGCAGCCAGCAGGACCCACAAGCCATGGCAAGTGGTCAGCAGGACCCACAGGTCAGTGGCCAGCAGGACCCACAGATCAGTGGCCAGCTTCCAACAGGACCCACACTCACAGCCTGCCAGCTCTTAGCAGGATCCACAGACCATGTCCAGTAGGACCAACACGCCATGGCCAGCTCTCAGCAGGACCCATAGTGTTGAGGGCTATTTTGAGGTTACTGGGTGGGCACTGGGGGCAGGTTAAATGGGGTGTATGGGGGGGAGATAGATGGGATGTGGGGGTCAGCTGGGGGTGTCAGGGTCTCTCACCTCAGCAATAGCAGCTGCCAGCTCAGCTCAACAGGTCCTTGCATGGCCTCCTCCAGTCCTGGGGGGGTGATGCTCCTGTCCTGGGGTCAAGTAAAGTTGCAGCCAGCACCCTGCCCCATAGCCCAAGCCAGTCACGTGTGTCCCGACTCCCTGGCATGCCCTGCCTCTGCCTGCCTCCAAGATCCTGAAGTTGTAATTTTCTGGCTGCGCTGCTCTCAGTTTTCCACCCACCTGGAGCTTGAGAATGGACTACAACTCCCAGGAATGCAACAGCGTCAGCTAGTTGGCAGCCGGCGGCCGTGCCCCCAGCCTGACTTCCTCTGAGTCCACAAAAAAACAAATGTCAGTGGGCAGTGGGAGCCGTCTGTTTTCAATAAAAGTTAGGGTGGCCTGGGGGGCGATTGCCATCCTGCCCCCTGGCCCAGCTTGTCCCTGCTTTAGTAATGCAGGGAAATGCCATAAGATGTAGCATCAACACCTCGAAGTGTCAGCATCTAAATATTCTAGTGGTGCCTCCAGCAAGATGGCATTGTGGTGGAACAGAAAGTCTGCAAAGAATTTAATGTGAAAAAGACAGCACTGGATTTCATACTCTAAAGCAGCCTTTGTCAACCAGGGTGCCCAGGTATCCTGGGGTGCCTTGAGGTTCCTTCAGGGGTGCCTTGGCAAAATGCCTAAAAATAGCCCAAAAATCGTATACAAGCCAGCAGGTGGATCAAGCCTGCCTTTTAGTTACACAGAGCCACAGGTTTTCATTGTGCACTATTACGACCTTCTTGCCGCCGGCATCCTAACAACCAATTACATCATCAGTTGATAAGAAGGATGTTGGTTGTCTGCAGAGCATCCTTGTTTGTTTCTCCCCTGCCCCTCTCTTTCAGTGCTGGGATCACATTAGCTGAGTGATGGAGAAAAACTGAGGAAGAAGAGAAACACTGAAATACTAGTCAGTACCAGTATGCAGAAGTGTATTTGATTTGGGAGGATAAATCAACTCTAATGGGTGTCCTACATGTGTGGATGTTGATGCGTTATGTAACATTATTAGAATAGCTTTTTACATTTTAGAATGGGGTGCCTCGAGACTGTCCATCATTTTAAAAGGTGCCTTGACTGAAAAAAGGTTGAGAAACACTGCTTTAGAGGGGTAGGGAAGAACCTTGCCCCAACATTGAGTTGGACTCCATGCCCCATACTTTATTTGAAGTACAGACTTTTACATGCCTCTACAAATTAGTTTCATTTATAGCCAATGAGCCAATGTTGTTCCTAATCAACAGAGGCACTTTGTTAGGTATTGTTCCATCTGTAATGTATTGGCCTGATAGTTGACGTAATACTCCAGTAATGAGGGCTACCTAGTTTAAGGGTTAAGGTAGAGTTAGGCATAAGGTCAAGTGTTAGAAGGTTAAAGCAGTATTAAACTCAAAAGCAAACATGTCTTATATTGTAGTTTACCAGTTCTTAGACGTGATGGCTGTATCGGTTTCCTTTTTTTACCCTACTTTTATTTTGATCTGGTGATTCAGTCAGCAAATCTGTTGTTTTCAAACAGAAAAGCTCTCCAGCAGAATGTATCAGTTTACAGGGGTAAAACAAACCACTTAAGGGGTGATTAAAATAATACTTTTTTTTTCATGCAAATCCTTTATCCTTTTGCTGTAACTGTTTATAAAGTGTGATCCGGAGTTTGGCTTCCATTTGTTAGTGTATCTAAATATGCTAAGACATTAAACACCCCCCCAACTGACAATGCTGCTGTCTACTGTGCCTCCTCTTCTCATTCCTCCAGAGCTGTGGCTCACTGATACAGGAGGTGTGTTACTCACCGGATCACCAGGTGAAGACTGAGGGAGAACGCCAAAAAAAGAAAACTGATGAAGCCACCATATCTAATAATTGTTAAGTCACAATATAATCCATTTTTCGTTTTGGGTTAGAGTGACAGGATAACAGTTAGGAATAAAAAGAATGAATAGGTTAGTTGTTAAGGGTTCATATTTTTAATAAAAGCTTGGGAGTTAAATTTGAGACTTACAGTAGCTTAGAGCTAAACTCCAGGCAAATAAAAAAAAGAAGCAAATTAATGCAGTTCTGTATCTATTCATAGATCAGCACATGTATTTTTATTACAAGCATTGCAAATACTGCATTTGACCAATACAAAGCATATGGCACTGGATTTCATGGGCTGGTGAGCATGAGTTTTGTAAAGAAAGGGTGAAGTTACTCCTTAAGGTTTCTGTGGACCAGGGGTGTAGCTATAGAGGGTGCAAGAGTCGCGATCGCGACTCGGCCCCAGGCTGCGGGGGGCCTGTGCGGCTCCCCTGTCAGTTTTGTCTACACTTGTGTGAGTCAGAGTCGGGGGATGGAGCTGGGAGGCAGAGCTGGCGGTCCTAGGTACGGAAGACTGCTTGCCTCTTCACTTTACACTGTGGATGCAGCTAGCACCAGGCTGGATAGGAGGGCCGGCGGGGGACATATAGGAGAACCGGTCTCCTCTGCTCTCCTCCTGTCTCCTGCAGGTCTTTCAATGGCTGCAGGATCAGGATCAGTTCTCTTATATGCCGCCCCACCCACCCTCCTATCCAGCCAAAAGGCAAGCAGTCATCCGTACCCAAGACCGCCAGCTCCGCCTCCCAACTCCACCCCCCCGACCCTGGCTCCTGCTTCCTGCCTCAAGGCTGTTCCTGCCGCCGGAATGATAGGAGAAAATTTCCTGCCCGAGGCCGCTCCTGGTAAGCCACAAACTCTCTGTCACAGCAGAGAGTAAAAGAATACTGCCCAGCGAGTATAGTGTTCCAGGTGTGCTGCTGACTATCACTCTGCTCCCTCCCATACTACCCCCTCCACCCATCATGCTGTCCCCCCACACTGCCCTCCACTGCCTCCCTCCCATCAAAAACTGTAAAAAAAAAAAAAAAAACTATAAAAAATAAAATTATAAAGTAAAAGACCACGTCCACTACCCTACTGACCACGTCCACTGCCCTACTGACCATCGTTCACTGCCCTACTGACCATGTCCACTGCCCTACTGACCACGTCCACGGCCCTACTGACCATGTCCACTGCCCTACTGACCATGTCCACTACCCTACTGACCACGTCCACTGCCCTACTGAATGACATCATTCCCAGTCCACACTGACACCACTGGCCGAATTAGGGTTGCAAAGGTCGCACTTGTGACTGGGCCCTGGCCTTCCGCCACCATGGCGAAGCCCAAGACTGAAGGACTGCACAACATGTGAAAGGGATCCGCTGTTGGCCGTAAAAGGTCATGGGATCAGTTGGAAGGGCTTTGGGCTCGGAGGGAATGGCTCAGGTCAAAGGTCGGGGGGCCCTTCATGATTTCTTGCACCAGGGCCCTGAAGGTTCTAGCTACGCCTCTGCTGTGTACACCTTGATTTTTAGCCTATTCTTACTGAATTAGCCAACATTTGAGCCATGCAAGCACCATCTGACTCAACAAAAATCTATTTAAAAATCAACTGATCTGGGTGGAAAATGATGGCCCAGACAGTGACTGCATAATATCAGATGGAGTCACTGCAGTATAATAGCCAGCAGTGGACATTCCTCCATCTATGCTGTTAGTGTAGATGGTGGAATCTATTGATTTTTTTTTCATTTAGCCTGTGGGCTGAACATGAGAAAATGAAGTCATATATGGCTACTTTTAGACCCACAGAACAAGTTTATTAGTGTTGATTGGAATCAACCAATTTAGCCCCCATTCATACCGGTGCGATTTATCATGCGATTTGACAGTTACAAATTGCATGACAAATTGCACCCCATTGTCGGCAATGAAACCGTTCATATTACCACGCGTTATGTTACAGCAATTATGAAAGAGGTTCTTACACTTTTTGCCAGTTTCATTGTGACTTGCATAGAATTCTGTTAAATGAAGTCACAAGCCACAATGAAATCTGCAGTGTCAATGGCACTGATGTGCAGCTTTGAAATCACGCCGAAGTAGCGCGATTTCAAAGCCACAACGGTGTGAACCAGTGCTAAAGGTGGTGGTAAACCCAAAAACATAAATATTGCAGCTTAAAAGTTCCTAAATGTAATGGCTGTATTATTTTATTTTTATGCTTTTTTCCTTTATTTTCACCTGGTGATCTGACCAGTAAGTCTGTTATTTTTCAGCTTCCTTTAACAGACCAAGCTAATATCGTTTATGTAAAACCTTTATTCTAAAATAAAAAAAAATAAAAACTTTCTTTAACTGCTTAAAAGTTTTAGCCTGGAGTTCAGCTTTAATTGGTTAGTTAAGTCCATCTAAATCTGCTAGTGTAAAGGCCCGTACACATGATATGAAAATCGGAAGTAAAATTTCATCCGGCAAACGATCTGCCGATTTTCTGATCGTTAGTACGGTGCATTTGACAGCCGATTCCGATTTTTTTTTGTACGACAAAAGCTGGATGTGCATAATTACTGTATGCTATTTTGTACGTTTTCTCTTTCACTGATGTGCACTGATGAGGCTGAACTGGAGAGCACTGATGAGGCGGCACTGATATGCAGCACTGATGGGCACTGATAAGCAGTACTGATATGCAGCACTGATGGCCACTGATGGGCAGCCTATATGGGCACTGACAAGTGGCAATGATGGGCGGCACTGATGTGCACTGATAGGCGGCACTGATGGGCAGCAATGATGGGCACTGATGGGCAGCAATGATGGGCACTGATAGGCGGCACTGATGAGGAGGCACTGACAGGCATCACTGATGGTCACAGATTGGCATCACAGTTGGGCTCTGGTTGGCTATCTCTTGTGGGCTCTGGTTGGCATCACTGGTTGGGATTGCTGATGGGGCTGCATTGATAATCACTGCACTGATTATCAGTGCAGATCCCCCATCAGGAGAGACGCTTATCGGCTCTCCTCTACTCATGCTCTGTGTAAATAGAGGAATGCCGATAACTGGCATTTCCTAGTCTTGTTGTGATCAGCTGTGATTAGACACAGCTGATCACATGGTAAAGAGCCTATGTGATAGACTCTGTAACGTGATCATGGATGTGGTGTGTCAGAGTGTAACACCACGCTACCGATCGCCCCGCTACACGCCCCTGGGGCCACACACTAGCAGCTTGTTCTGAAGGACATCATACGATGTCCAGTCAGAACAGGAGAGCCATTGCCCAGCCGTCATTTTCCTATAGGCCGGGCTTGATGTGGTTAAAAAGCATCAAAATCCAAGAACAAAAACGCAGCTTACCAGTGCATAGATGTTGTAGCTGCATTCATTTTCTTTTTTTGGGGACTTTTTATCCTTTATTTTCACCTGGTGATATTGCAAGTTACACACTTCCTGTCCTAGGGTGACAATGCTCACTCACTGCAAAAGGTCAACATTGTCCCTTTAGGAATTGTATTAGGGCTACAGAACTCTTCCCTCTCTCCTCATCTTCATATAATGAAGGAGGTGTCCTGTACTGGTAGTAACTTGGGCCAGAAGTTATATCAAAAGCTTTTAACATTGTAATTAACCAACCAAAGGGAAGCACATAAAAGATGGTTATTGTTAGGGCTTACATACACTTTAACTCCCCTTCAAAAATATGTAAATAAAAAAAAAAAAAAAAAGAAAAAGAAAGTTACCACCTGCTAAGGCCAGGAATAGCGAGAAACAGATACTTGATGCACGTTCTTATATTTTTATGTTTTTTATTAATATACTGCATAGTTTTGAATTTCAGCTTAACCTCATTGTCTACAATGTTTGCTATTTGGCTCCAGGCATGAGCACTCCATCTTATTTAGTGGCGGGGTTATTACATCTACTTTTCAGGTGTTTGCGTTCGTAAAAAATGAAACCTATGACTCATGTAAAGTTAGCGCCAGCTCCTTCCACCTGTGCAATATATTTTTTCATTCGTTTAACACGTTGGCCAAAGCACATGTTTTACATCTGTTGGCCATCTATTTATTCTCCATTACATGTTATTTTACTGTTTATTAATCGATGTTGCAGCTTTAAACATGTCTTAGGCTTTAAGAATACTTGTATTTAATTTGCCAAGGAGGAACGGCACAGCTCTATCAAAAGCACCAGGTACAGCAATATCATTCTGATTATTCCTCTAGTTCCCCCAAGATTTATTAAGTAGTAAATACATTGTTTCATATTTTGTTTTTCAGAGGCTGTACAAGGTACATTAGGCATAGCTTTTCCCGGCCTTGTTTACTAGAAATAGTAATGATCGCAAGTTACAGTTTTTCTTTTTTAAATGGATAGTAGGTAGTCACAATAACAACCAGATTTCCGGGATGATTTTGGTGATCTAGGGCAGTGTTTTTCAACCTTTTTTTAAGTCAAGGCACCCTTTACAACAGTCCCGGGGCACACCAGTCTGAGGGCTCGTTCACACCAGGAGTTGCGTCCAAGCACAAACTTTTTTGCATGTTTACGCATGTCGCATTTTTTAACTGCTTGCCAACCAGCGCACGACGATGCACAATGGCACGGCTGGGCAAATGGGCGTACCTGTACGTCCCCTTTAAGATGTGTACTCCGTGAGCGTGCCCGCGAGTCCCGTGGACTCGATGTCTGTTGGGGGCCCGCGATCGTGACATGGAGCGGCAGGAAGGGGAGATGTAAACAAGGCATTTTCCTGTTCTGCCTAGCAACATGACAAGGAGCTACTGCTCCCTGTCATCGGGAGCAGTGATCTCTGTCATGTTGCAGTGAGTCCATTCCCCCTACAGTTAGAATCACTCCTTAGGACACACTTAACCTCTTGATCGCCCCCTAGTGTTTAACCTCTTCCCTGCCAGTGTCATTTACACGTAATCAGTGCATTTTTATAGCACTGATCGCTGTATAAATGTCACTGAGTCCAAAATAGTGTCAAAAGTGTCCGATGTGTCTGCCACAATGTCGCAGTCATGATAAAAATCACAGATCGCGGTCATTACTAATTAAAAAAAAAAATAATAATAAAATTGCCATAAATCTATCCTCTATTTTGTAGACGCTATAACTTTTGCGCAAACCAATCAATATACGCTTATTGCGATTTTTTTTTACCATAAATATGTAGAAGAATACATTTCGGCCTAATCTGAGGAAGAAATTTTTTTTTTATATATTTTTTGGGGATATTTATTTATAGTGCAAAAAATAAAAACTGCAGAGGTGATCAAATACCACCAAAAGAAAGCTCTATTTGTGGGAAAAAAAAGGACGTCAATTTTGTTTGGGTGCAACGTCACACGACCGCGTAATTTGTCAGTTAAAGCGACGCAGTGCTGTATCGCAAAAAGTGCTCTGGTCAGGAAGGGGGTAAATTCTTCCGAGGCTCAAGTGGTTAATGATCGCAAACATACGTGCATTTGCTAGATGCGTCGGGGTGTCATTAAGCAATAATGGCACCCACATGCAACTGCAAATGGCAGCACAGTTTTGTGCGGTACAGGAAAACGTGCAATTTTGCACATATTACGTCATTGCACCTGGTGTGAAGAAGCCCTAAAATTTATTCTGTGTGCCAGAGTTCAGTTATCTTTTGCTGGGTTCACAGTAGCTGTGGCTGTGGCTGCGGCTCACAGCAGGGGGTCCGGTGCGTCCCTGTTCTCCTTTTTAGGTGTGAATCAGGTCCGAATTTTTGCCTGAATTTGAACCTGAAACGGACCAGAAGACGCACAGGACCCTTTTCCAGTGCGGGTCGCAGCCGCCCCAGAGGTGTGTGAACTGGTTCCATTGACAGCCGGTCACACTCTCCTGTCATGCGAGGAAGTCCACATCCAATTTGCATAAGTGTGAACCCAGCCATAGATTGTAACTCTCCTCCCTCCAAATTCCTCCTTCTAGCACAAATCCCCCCTCCTAGCACCCCCCCCTTCTAGCACAATTCCCCCAACCAAATCCCCCCTCCTAGCACAGCCTCCCCCCCAATTCCTTCTCCTAGCACAAACCCCCCTCCTCACAAATCCAGAATCCAACCACATACCCCGCTCCAACCCCCCAATCCCCTCTCCTAGCACAGACCCCCCAAATCCCCCCTTCTAGCACAAACCCTGCTTCAACACCCACCCTCCCCCCAATCCCTCTCCCAGCACAATCCCTTCAAATCCCCTCCCCCCCAAATCACCGCTCTTAGCACAAGACCTATGTGAACAGTTATGTGAATTATTGCCGGCAAAGCAGAAAGCTGCAGTGTTTTTCCGGCAATAGTTCACATAACTGTAAACACACAAATCCCCGTTCTGACAGGAGAGGAGAGACAGATCTGCTGTTCCTAGTAATCAGGAACAGTGATATGTCTCCTCCTCCAGTCAGTCACATCCCCCCACAGTTATAAACACACATGAGGGAACACATTTAACCACTTGATCGCCAGTGACATTTACACAGTATTCAGTAGGGGTGCTGAAATTAATCGTTGCATCGATGCATCGCGATCCAGGTGTCCCCGATGCGGCATCGATGCATAAGGACCGGAAAACCGATAGCCCCGCCCCTCCCGGGAAAGCGCTCGGAGCGTATTTTTAAAATGACTTTCTTTTAATAAATTCTGTGTTACAATGGATGATGTGCCCCTCTGTATGTGCTTTTTAAAAAATGATGTCACTTCATACCGAATTTCTCAGTAGTACGATATATCCCGCTCATGTGACTTCCGGCCTGACCCGCCCCCCTCCGCTCTCCTCTCCGCTCTCCTGAGTCCTGACGTCAGCAGGGAATTCTCAGTCCTGCCCGCCTCTCTTCTGATACGATAGCTATAGTCAGTGGGCGGGGCTGAGAATTCCCCGCTGACGTCAGGACTCAGGAGATGTGAGACATGAGAGGAGATCGGAGAGAGGAGAGGGGCCGGGAGTCACATGAGCGGGATATATCGTACTACTGTGAAATTCAGTATGAAGTGACATTGTTTTTTAAAAAGCACATACAGTACAGTGGGGCACATCATCCATTGTAACACAGCATTTATTAAAAGAAAGTAATTTTAACAACAGTAAGTAGAGTACAAATGTGTTTGTACTCTACTTACATCTCTCGCTACGTGCTGACAGGTCCCTGGCTATCCTGTGCACATTCCACTGTTAACTCCTATTGTGCTGGAAGGTGCAAACAGGGAACTGTCAGCACCAGTGGTGGCCCGTGCATTGTTTGGGGGGGGGGGGTTAGTGAAGTGATGGCTGCATTTAATGGGCACAGGTGGCTGTGTTTGATGGGCACAGGTGGCTGTGTTTGACGGGGCACAAGTGGTTGCGTTTGACGGGCACAAGTGGCTGCGTTTGATGGGCACAGGTGGCTGCGTTTGACAGGCACAGGTGGCTGCGTTTGACGGGCACAGTGGCTGTGTTTGATGGGCACAGGTAGCTGCGTTTGACGGGCACAGGTGGCTGCGATTGACGGGCAAAAGTGGCTGCGTTTGACGGGCACAGGTGGCTGCGTTTGACGGGCACAGGTGGCTGTGTTTGATGGGCACAAGTGGCTGCGTTTGACGGGCACAGGTGGCTGCGTTTGACAGGCAGTCGGCACAAGTGGATGCGTTTGACGGGCACAGTGGCTGCGTTTGAAGGGCACAGTGGCTGCATTTGACGGGCACAGTGGCTGCATTTGATGGGGGAGGTTCAGTATTTTTCAGTTTGTTTGCGCCCCCCCAAAAATTTTAAGCACCAGCTGCCACTGGTCAGCACAGAGGCAGTACAGGGAACTTCACAGGGCTGTTTGTCATCTGTGGATTGTAATCCCTTCTGACCTCCAAGCAGCAGTGTGTGTGAATGCCTGTACCCTGTAGTGCACCAGATTAGTGCACTTTTTAAGGGAGTTAGGTTATTTTTAATTCAAAGTGGAATTCCAGTCAATTTTTTGTTTATTAAGTCAGCAGCTACAAAAAAGTGTATCTTCTGACTTTTAATAAAAAGACACTCACCTGTTCCACAATCCAGCGATGTGGCCACCCAAACCCTCCCTTCTCTCCCCTGCCTGTCCACAGCGCTGGCAATACTACTGTGGGCATCCGGCTGTGACAGCTCGCAGCTTCACAGCCGGGTGCGCATGTCTCACTGCGCTTTCCTGCATAGCCGGGCAATCTTTTGGGAACTGTGATGTGTCCCAGAAGATTGCAGGGTGGAAGGGCCACCTAGGCGGCCCAAGTGGAAGTGGGAGCTCGTCGGTAATCGTGATGCATCATGATGCATCGCGGAATCAAATCAAATCATTGACCAGATAATCGTAATCGAATTGTGAGACCAGTGAATATGCAAACCCCTAGTAATCAGTGCATTTTTACAGCACTGATCACTGTATAAATGTCAGTGGTCCCAAAAAAAGTGTCAAAAGTATCCAATCTGTCTGCACCATTACTAGTAAAAAAAAAAAAAATGCCATAAATCTATCCCCTATTTTGTAGACGCTATAACTTTTGCGCAAACCAATCAATATACGCTTATTGCGATTTTTTTTTTTTTTTTACCAAAAATATGTAGAAGAATACATATTGGCTTAAACTGAGGAAGAAATTTGTTTTAAAAAAATTTGGGGATATTTATTATAGCAAAAAGTAAAAAATATTTTCTTTTTTTTTTTTCAAAATTGTCGCCCTTTTTTTTTTATAGCGCAGAAAATAAAAACCGCAGTGGTGATCAAATAGCACCAAAAGAAAGCTCTATTTGTGGGAAAAAAAGGACGTCAATTTTGTTTGGGTACAGTTTTAAATGACCGCGCAACTGTGCCATATCGCAAAAAATGGCCTGGTCATTAAGGGGGAAAATCTGAAGTGGTTAAAGGGACACCAGGGTGGATGAGAAGGGGTTAAAATTTATCTTTTTTTTTCTTTGTAAATTCCACTTTTGCTTTAGTACATCTTGGAGTAGGAATGGAACAAAAATTGCATAGCGTCCCCCTAAAAATCCATACCAGATCCTTAACCCATGTATGCAGTCTGGCTGGCCAGGAAAAAAGGGGGTGCACCCACTTCCTAAACACGGAGGGTGCCTTAACATGTGAAAGAGGATAAGGGCCTTCTCCTCACAACCCTGGTCTTCTGGGGCAAGCTTATTGGAATCTGTAAGCACCTATTAAAATTAGGAACCCCCAGATACCACCCCACCCACATGAATAAGTAAGGGTTACATAGTCAATGCCATTACCCAAACATTATCATATTTTGGATGTATTTGCAAATGTGTGCAAACTAAACCCCTGTTTTTAATGCATACTGTTAGGCAGAACAATTCGGTTGGTTGCAGGCTGGTCGGTAAATTGAGCTGGGAATTTTCTTTGGTTCTGTTTGACATGTGTTGCCCTTCCATGTACTCCTTTCTGTAAAGGCCAGTTATAGGTGGGGGCAGTGGCCATTTGTTTGTACTGTTGGAATACAGGTGAGGGAATGCACTGGACACCTTTCCTGCCATTGTGCTATATACTGGGTGTCCAGTGCACCCCTGTGCCTTTAAGTAGGGGTGCGCTTCCTCCAAGCTCACCTGCCCTCTGCCTATCCATTATAATGCATGTTCTTCTACTGTGGAAGCCCTCAAAATTTAGAGTTAAGACTGTAGATAATACTGGGGTGCCATGAAGTGGCTCTGCAGCTTACGCATGTATTTTTCAAATGTGTGCAAACTAAACCCCTGTTTTTAACGTGTAGAGAGGTCCCAGGCCTCCTTCGATCTAGTGAGAACCTCCAGGGCTAGTGATAGCTGACATCCTTCTGTATATGGTGGGTTGCATGGCATAGTGGGTGTAATGCAAGGTAGATTGATTGGGCACCAGACACTTCTTGAATGAAAAAAAGATTTTATTTCTCCTAACAGAACTTTGGAAGAGAGGGCCAGGACACCCTTAGTTAGTTGCAAGATTAATTGGCAGACTCCGAGACAGGAAACAGGAGGACAGCCATGCTGGGTAAGGCATCCAGCAAGACACCACATCTGCATGTGTCTTTAACAGTTCCGAACACAAGTTGTAACAGTTCCTTTGCTTCCACTACAATCACTTCTTGTAGTTCTTCAGCCCACTGAGCTCCCAGTCTCTCTCACTAGACTAGTTGATTCACTGCCCCTGAATCCCTTGAGCTTCTCCTATCTTCATGGTAGTATCTACCTCAAGCGTCCCCCCCCCGCTCGCTGCTGGGTCCCTAGCTTGGCACTCAAGATACTTATTAAGCTTCACCCCACTGGCCTGCTCGGTCCCTGGCTTGACACACAAGGCTGCTCTGCAAATGTCACCTCCGCTGGCTAGGTCCCTGGCTTGATACCCACTGAAGTTTCCTGATTCTTCACCATCCCCGATTGGTGAGAATACTGTTCCGGTACTTGCTTCAGCTACTCACTGTGGTTCCTGGTAATAAGGTGGTTGGTCCCTTAATGGCGACAGCTTCCTCTTTACCTTCGACCACGTCAGGTTCTCTGGCCGGCAGAACGGTCACTTCTGGTTGGACTGCAAGCCACAATCCCAACCTTGTGCTGCTCTCTTGCTTCTGGATAGGCCCTCAGACAGCCTAGCAGCCAGATGTGCTCGGGATAGGCCCAAACTCCGGCCTAGCAGCCCGGGCAATACAACACACATCCACCCAGACAGCCATCCAGGTGGCACAGAACACCAATCACCTGACTCCACCCAAATATATAGGTTCTCCCAGCAGGCCAAGGGATCCAAGAAAACCCCTGCCCATTGGCTAAGGAACCCCATATACCCCTAATCTGACCTTGCATTACCCTTCTCATATCTAATGCCACCAAGTACCCGGCCACCTAGCGGCAAAAGAGAGAAGGGGGGAAAAATGAATTGACCAACAAGACAAATTAAGAAAGTTGATCTTTCTAGGGGGGACACAACCTGCGATAGCAACCAAACTGCGAAAGCAACCAAAGACTTTTTTAAGGGAAAGAAGTGGAATGTTATGCAATGGCCAAGTCAATCACCCGACCTGAATCCGTATGAGCATGCATTTCACTTGCTGAAGACAAAATTGAAGGGAAAATGCCCCAAGAACAAGCAGGAACTGAAGACATTTGCAGTAGAGGCCTGGCATAGCATCACCAGGGATGAAACCCAGTGTGGTGATGTCTATGCAGGATTTGCAACCAAGTATTAAAAAGTGAAAGTTTGATGGATGATTGTTAATCTGTCCCCTTACTTTTGGTCCCTTAAAAAGTGTGAGGCATATATACAAACTGTTGTAATTCCTACACCGTTCACCTGATTTGGATGTAAATACCTTCAAATTAAAGCTGAAAGTCTGCAGTTAAAGTACATCTTGTTTGTTTCATTTCAAATCCATTGTGGTGGTATATAGAGCCAAAAAGATTAGTCGATGTCCCAATATTTATGGACCTGACTGTAACTGACCTAGGTACAGTCCCCTTATCGCGCTATCCAAATAGAAAAAAGTTTTGGCCTTAGGTACACTTCTATAGCACCCTTAGGTTTTTCAGTCCCCAGATTTGCTGGATTGCTGGCAGTGTGTTTTTTTTCATGACCTCTGAAAGCACAGTGCTAAATTACTTCAAATGAATATATAAATACAGTACATAAAGAAGATCTCCAACATTTTAGCTTGAGTGTTCTTCTAAACCTTAGTCTTGAACATTCTGGTGCAGTCAGCAAAGTGTTTCCATTCCATCCCTTAATAGCCCTGGAATTTATCTCTCTAATAAATTTAATGATCAATTCATTCTTGTCACCGCAGCTCTTCCCCAAATCAATTATAGCAAATTTAAATATAATCACTGGCTCATCCTCGCTAACTCAGGGCCTTGTCTAACAATTCATTTCCATTAATGAATTACTGCCCTTGCCTGATCTCACTTTATTCAAATGTAATACTGGTCAGGTCAACAGATATGTAAATTCCAGCTTCACCCAACTAACATTTGTTAGGACGAAACATGGGGAAGGGTATGCCAATGAGGCAAGAAGAACAGAAGAATGTGACATATCATATTAGTTACTACATTTGAATTATCGTAGATAGCTGAAATGTATTTTATGCTATATGATATGCTCAGGAGGACTGGGCACACATATCTCCTAATTATTTTATTCTTCCACATGTATATAATTGTTGAAGCTTATTAGACCCCCAAAAAATTACTAACACTCAGGTTAATGAATAAATATGTTTTAAACCAAGCCCTCAGTGGCCGATGTAGCCACAGATACTGTGGCTACTCCAAAACAGAAGCAGTAACGTCATTCAAGTTGGGTCTCAGCACCCTGCTCTTTCTGAGCTTCTGCTATATACATTAGAGAATAGAAGGCTGGCAGGCCGCCAACTCACTACAGGGAGGGGGGAGCAGAGTAAGCTGTTCTACTTATGTAGCACACCCCACGTAGGAGCTGCAGATGAAAGGGATCCCCCTACTCCTGCACAGCCTGTAACTTTGTTTTTGTTGTTTTATTCGTGGGGTTTACAACTTGGATAGGGATAAGAGATTATGGGATGCCCACTTGACTCTAACAAGGACTTCAGGGACAACTTCCTATATACCGACTCCTCTTCAACTTTCCTCGCACACACTTTGCTCCTCTCTTGCACAGTTTCTGCTGGTTCCCTCCTGAAGGAACTGGCTCCTTGTCAGTTCAGTAACAGCCCATTAAAGGCAGGAACTCACAGTCCATTAAAAGTAGCACATGTGGAGTGAAGCAGCGTGTAACCTTTCCTTCTGCCTCCTTTGTGGCCACTGATCCCAGCACCACTTCTTCAGGCAATGCTAGCCCACCTGGCAGCATCTGCCTCTTTCACCAGCCCACCCAGCTGATTCTTCACCAGCTCATCTGGCTGACTCCTCACCAGCCCATCTGGATGAATCTCTGGAGATCTCTCAGGGAAAAGGTAGAAGACTTAAGCCCACTGCTGTCTTCGAGGGAAACTGTCTAGATGTGGCAGTCTCCCCCATTTGTTAGCTCCCACCAGTCTTGAATTACTCACCCTGCCCTCTCCCTTGCTCCCGTGCCTCCAGAAAAGCCTTCTCCCTTGTGTCTTTGGCAGGATCCTTCCACACCCGAGTCTCAGCCCAAGGCAAGAACCCCCATCCCCTTCCCCAGACTAGGGTGTACCCCTCAGGGACATCGACAGCCTCCTCAACACTGTATCTCCATCTTCCACCCGACTGCCCTGCTGGCATGATGGCCCATGTCTATTTATGAGGTTATTTCAGTCCCCTGCCAGCCCACTACTGGGGATTGGCTGAGGCCTCAAAAATATGCATGGCAGCTCCTCCTAACCCAGCCTTCTTTTCCAGAAGTCTAGAAGGTTCCCCAACCTTCCAGACATCGGGGGAGGCACCAGAGAACTGCCATGATGAGTAATCCAGCCCTGAACTCCAATAACCCTGACCCAATTAGAGACTCCCAAATTTACAACATCATTCAGGACATGGTTTGCCTACTTTACTCCTAGCACACACTATCCAATTGCTTCATTCAAAGTCCCAACTCCCCTTTTGGTTTCGATTCATTATCGGGGTGGAGGCACCTTTGGGTGCTTCATTTAAAGTCCCAACTCCCCCTTCTATATACTTACATGAAGATGAAGTGCATCTACTGTATACTTTAGATGAGCAAACTCTAACTGAGCAAAAACAAATCAACTAATTAAAATTGTACTTAATTATGTAGTAGTGCCTGCCCACATTCCAGCACTAGGGATGAGCTCAATGTTCACCAGTGAACAGCGAATATTATGGGATATTCGCAGCAAATTTGAGAGTCGCGGAATGCCCCATAATACGCTGCGAGATCGCAGTGAATTGATGTCTGATGACTGGCCAAAGCATGCACCTGACCTGCATGCTTTGGCCAATCATAGCGCACTCTGCTGCGAGAGCCATAATTGGCCAAAGGCAAGGTGCCCTTGGCCAATCATGGCTCAGGGGGACTAAGTCCCACACTATATAAGGCTACTTACATAGCGGTCGTGTATAGTGTGTGACTGTGGACGGAGATAGATTGAGCTAGATTAGGCAGACAGGTTAGTTAGTGGCCTGTGTATTTTATATATATATATATATATATATATATATATATATATATATATATATATATATATATATATAAAAAGTCTAGTATATTTAGTGTAGACTAGATATTCAGTGTAGACTCTATATTCAGTATATTCAGTCAGTGCGGGCAGTGTAGTATATATAACACAGTGTATTGAAGTGGTTAAGGGGAACCCCACGCCAAAATAAAGAAAATGGAGTGGGGGGCCCCCCAAAATCCATACCAGACTGTTAACCAAGCAAGCAGCCATGGCAGGCCAGGAAGTGGGGGGGACGAGCGAGCGCCCCCCCTTCTGAAACATACCAGGCTGCTTGCACTCAACATGGGGAGGGTGCTTTGGGGCCCCTCCCAAAGCACCTTGTCCCCGTGTTGGTAGGGACAAGGGCCTCATCCCCACAACCCTTGCCCTGTAGTTGTGGGGGTCTGCAGGCGGGGGCTTATCGGAATCTGGAAGCCCCCCTTAACAAGGAGGCCCCCAGATCCCAGCCCCCCATGTGAATGGGTATGGGGTACATTGTACCCCTAACAATTTACCCAAAAAAGTGTCAAAAAAGTAAAAACGACAGGAGACAGTTTTTGACAATTCCTCGGATAAGGGTCTGGTATGGATTTTGGGGGGACTCCCACGCCATTTTTTAAAATGTTGGCATAGGATTCCCCTTAAAATCCATACTAGACCTGAACGGCTTGGTATGGATTTTGGGGGGGACCCCCACACCATTTTTGTTTTACATTTTGGCATGGAGTACCCCTTAATATCCATACCAGACCTGAAAGGCCTGGTATGGACTGGGGGTGTGGCGCCGCACATCGTTTTTTACAATGGTTTTTATCTACGTATATTACCGTGAGCCGACAATACATTACAGCCACGAGCAATTTTAAATGACATTTTTTCCTTTAGAAATGTGATTTTGCTGCGGTACTGTAATAAGCTAAGGCCCCCCCCCCCCCAGGCATGATATATTTAATTTTTATTGTTTCACTTTAAGCATTATTAAAATCACTGCTCCTGAAAAAACAGTCATTTTTAAAACATTTTTTGCATTGATACATGTCCCCTGAGGTAGTAATCGGGTCCCCATACACTTTTTATGGCAATAACTTGCATATAAGCCTTTAAAATTAGCACTTTTGATTTTTCATGTTCGTGTCCCATAGACTTTAACGGTGTGCGCATGTTCGCACAAATTGTTTGTCTGTTCGCATGTTCTGGTGCGTACCGAACCGGGTGGTGTTCGGCTCATCCCTATCCAGCACTAAAGAGTAAAAGAAAGTAGTGCTGTGTACTGCGGGACCATGGGGTAGGGTATGTAATGCTCTGATGATGATGGTAATGATGATCATTCCCTAGACCAGCGGTAGGCCATCTTTCAGAGGTTAAGATCTACCTGGATAACATGGAGGAATTCAAAGATCCCGGGGGAAGGAGGGAGCTGCAACCTTTAAAAAAACAAAAACACTATCAAGGCCCCCCAAAAAAGGCAACATGAAGAACATACAGTGTGTCACAATGGTGTCCTCTGCCCCCCTCACATCACTTCACATCATCCACCCCACAGTAGTGTCCTCTGCCCCCCTTCTCATCACCCCACCCCCCCCCCCACAGTAATGTACTCTTCCTCTGACAGTAGTGCCCACTGCTCCAGCACACATTTGTGTGCTTTGCCCCCCACAGTAGTGTTCTCTGCTTCCCCATAGCAGTGTCCCATCCCCATTGCAGTATTCTCTGCCCCCCCTCCCAAAGCAATGCAGTGAAAATGAGAGCGGTGAAGGCAGAGGGGAAGGACTGGTAATGCAGGAACATGTTCGCAATCTACCCGTTGGTTGCCCCGGTTGATGGGTAGATTGTGATCTACAGCTTGCCGTCCCTGCCCTAGACAAAATGAATATTATTCTTTTTATCAGTTGGGATGAAGGGCAATTTTATTCTGCAGGTACAAAGTTCAGTGAGGGCTTGTTTAAAAGCCTATAATTGCCTATTAAAAATATGTATGTTTAAATGCCCATAACCTGACCACAGTTCTAGGTATATTGGGGAAGATGGGCTTAAACAAATTGCCACTTGACTTTCTCACACATGGAAGTGGTCATCAAGACGCCATTTATGTTTTAGCATATCTTATGACCAATTAGGTCTAAAGCAGCTACTAATTGGTCATAAGATTAACCCATTAAAGGGGTTGTAAAGGTTCAGTTTTAAAAAACAAACAAACAAACATGTCATACTTACCTCCGCTGTGCAGTTGGTTATGAACAGAGTGGCCCCGATCCTCCTCTTCTGGGGTCCCTCCGTGGCGCTCCTGGCTCCCCCTCTTCGCGTGTGCCCCGTCGAAGAAACGCTCTCCTTCGTGGACACCCGTGCAGGCGCACTCCCATGTCCTGCTTCTGAATGCATTAAGGTGAAAAAACATGAGGGTTTACAACCACTTTAAAGGGAAATATGAATTCTTTCACCTGTCCCACAAGCACTTGATTTTGTAGGAAGGGTCTCGATTGTTTGTTTGTTCTATGTTTTAGAATACATTTTATTCAACCTTTAAGATGTAGATTCCAGAAAAATATCCCTTAGCCTTTGTCATGGGTAGCACGTTATTACTGAAAATATCTCCCAGATGTGCTCATTCTTAAGTATAATAACCAATAACAATATCTAAGAATTGCTGTAGTACTAGCTGGACTTCAGTAGAGTGAGTTCTGATTGGTTACTCTGGGTTACTTCACTTGAGCGGCATAGCATTAGTAAAAAACCTCCTGTTTAAACAAGGATAATCACACCTAAGAGCATAGAGCGTTGTTAGCAGTTCAAACAGAAGTTTAGCATACAGGGAAATGACAGTCTTAGGCTGGCACCGCACCTTTGTGTGTGTAGGATCATACACGTGTAGCACCCTCAAGTGTGCTAGAGTAGAACTTTTGTTAGAGTAAGTATATTGCTTGGCTTGGCTGGCAGCTAAGCCTGGTGTATTCCTGGGTCAGGGTGTGAGTGACTCTGGGAGGGCTGGGTGACTCACAGGCAGCATCTCTGTGACCTCCCCCTACTTCTGGAACTTGTTGGAAACTTCCAGAAGAATGGGCGTGGAGGTCAGGAGGAGCTGTCTGGAGTATTCTGAGGGCCCGACCAATCCCCAACAGATGGGTTGGCAGGGGGCAGGTCCCACAAATACTCTGGGTCAGCCCAGCTGGGGCAGTGGAGTTCAGGTGGAAGCTGGAGATGGAGTGCTAAACTGTTGGTGGCCCTTGAGGGTAGTCCCCTAGTCTGGGGGGGGGTGTCCTCAGGCCTGGGCTCGGGTGCAGAAGGGACTCTCTTCAAGACACACAGGCATGTCCTGACCAGAGGCACGGGAGCAGGAGAAGGACAGCAGGAGAACACTGCCGGGCAAATCTCCAGGGAGGAAGGCAGCCAGGTGGGCTGGTAAGTGATATAGTCAGAGAGGACTGAGAGGCATGCCTGAGAGGACTGGGGGTGAGCAGTCTGGGGTGGATGCAGAGTCAGTCTAGGAGGACTGTGGAGTCTTAGCCAGGAGGCTAAAGAAAGGGGCAGCTCCAACGAGGTGGGCTGGCAGTGCCTGAAAAGGTGGTGCTGGGATCAGTAGCCACAGGAGGAGGACAGCTGGGCACTAGGACTTTGCTACACGAACAAGGGGCCCGCGGTACCTGCCTGTAAAGAACATTTGCTATGGATTTGACTGAGCCTTTTTGTCAAATTGTCAAAACGTATTGCTAGACTGGTCTCCACAGCTTCTTCTCCCTCTTAGCTCCAGCAGTCTAAGCTCCTGACATCATCAAGACTGATGCAGGGTTCCTGTATTGGATGGGAGGACTCCAAGGGAGAGTCCACCACCAGATCATGGGGAGTGCCATTTGCTGGGGGAGCAGATGATCAGGTAAGTAAAAATGTTTTGATTCTAGACCTAAATGAGCAGTTAACCCTTGCAGTGTGTGCACAGCCCACTGCAAGGGAGAATTTTCAGATTCCCCGGAGTTGAGCTTTAAAACTTGTTAAGAACCCCTTCAAAGTGAATGGGCTGTCTTAAAACAATGCACACGTAAATGGGCTGGCTTAACACACAAAAAAATACGCACATTACCCACTTGCCGCCCGCTAACAGTACATTTACTGCTAGCAGGCGGCACAGCCTGGCACTGCAATGTACTGATACTTTGCTGTGTACTTCCTCGCACCCCCTGCTGATCTGTTTGTCCGCAGGTTACAGCCAATGATTTTGGCTGTATACTTGCTGATCAGCTGTGGCCAATCACAGTACAGAGTTTTGTGTTTACAAACATACAGAACACGGAACAGAGAACTGCAATCTGGCTGTTTCTTCTTTCTGAAATCAATTCTGAGTTCAGGGAGAAAAGACAGCCAGATCCTTTGAGTAAAAGAAGCACACATACACTTGTTAGGCACACAGTTAACCCCTTAATTGCCCTTCTGATCACCCCTGTCACCCATTAGTACAGTGTACAATATTATCACTGATCACTGTATTAGTGTCACTAGCGATATCAGTGTCAGTCAGTGTCCCTCCCAGCCAGTGTCAGTTATTGCCAGATTTCCCACCACACTATCACAGTCACACCATAAGTCACTGATCACCGCCATTACTAGTATAGTGTCTATAGCCGCTATATACACCATAGTTTGGAGACACTATAACTTTCACACAAACCAATTAAAAAAAACTTGTTGGGATATTTTGTTTTTTATAGCAGAATACATTGTGGCCTATATTTATGAAGACATTTGATTTCATTGGATATGTTTTATAACAGAAAGTAGAAAATATTGTTTTTATCTCACAATTTGTGGTAATATAACGAAAAATTAAAAACCCAGTGGTGATCAAATACCACCAAAAGAAAGCTTTGTGTGAAAAAAATTTCTATAAATTTAATTTGGGTACAGTGTTGCATGACCGAGCATTTGCCAGTTAAAGTAGCACAGTGCTGAATAGCAAAAATGCCTTGGTCATAAAGGGGGTAAAACTTTCCAGAGGTCAAGTGGTTAAGGGGTGACTCCACTTTCGTGGGGAAATAAAAATAGCAAACAAAGAAAAAATAATATAGCGTGTACAATTGCAATACAAGTCATATTGTAATTGAATGCTATTAAAAATTACCTTTCCTTTTCAATCTGCAGCCGCTGTCATTTTCTCTCACTTCTGTTTCTCTATTTATATTTACATTTTGTACATTGTGTTCCTGGCTCATTTTATATAGGAAAAAATCACTATCAGAATGTGAGTGCTAACCTCAGCACTTTATATAAAATGTGCCGTAAATGTCAGGTGCATAACATTTGTCATTTACAAGAGGTTTATAAAAGAAATCTGCAGGATCCACGCCATGATAGAAAAAACATTTGCCAAGCATTATTGGATAATGTCAAGCGATAAAAGCTGAAATTTCATCCATATATCCTACAAAAAGTGAGCAGAGCTGGTTTATTCCCTCTTGTATTTCAGTCACAGGCAGGCAAAGACATGTCTCTATTCAAACGCTGTTAAAGGTCTACTACACATAAATGACATCCTTTTCATAAACTGGATTATATTAAATAGTTTTAATAGCATACTGTATATGGATGAATATGTAAAAATGTCAGGAGATTATTAGAGTATTTTTTATAATTAGAGCCCAACTCCAGCCAAAAGTTGTTTTTTTTTCCCATTGCATGTGATTATGAGTATTTATGATGAACACAGTTTCACACTATTTACCAAGCTGAGTGAAAGTTCCCTTTGCTAAATGAGCAGTCTTTACCAGTTCAGTCAATGAGTCCAATGCAATTATTACTTTACAATGCAGTGGGGTTGATTTACACAAAACTGTCCACTTAGCAAAGTAAACATTCCCTTCGTTTATTGCAGGGGTCTCCAATTTAGGGCCCGCAAGCCAAACCCAGGCCACTTCCAGATTTTATTCAGCCCTCTGATGTAAGAGGAGACCATGATGTAGAGGAGGGTACTCTGATGGGGGCCTTGATGTAGAGGAGGGTACTGTGATGGGGGCCCTGATGTAGAGGAGGGTACTCTGATGGGGGCCCTGATGTAGAGGAGGGGACTCTGATGGGGGCCCTGATGTAGAGGAGGGGACTCTGATGGGGGCCCTGATGTAGAGGAGGGGACTCTGATGGGGGCCCTGATGTAGAGGAGGGGACTCTGATGGGGGCCCTGATGTAGAGGAGGGGACTCTGATGGGGGCCCTGATGTAGAGGAGGAGACTTTGATGGGGGCCCTGATGTAGAGGAGTGGACTCTGATGGGGGCCCTGATGTAGAGGAGGGTACTCTGATGGGGGCCCTGATGTAGAGGAGGGTACTCTGATGGGGGCCCTGATGTAGAGGAGGGGACTCTGATGGGAAATTTCATGTAAGGAAGACTTTGATAGGGACTGATATTAGAGGGCACTGATGTAAGTGGGGACTTTGACATGCCCAAGTTTATTTGGAATTTCTTTGCTTAGTTTACTGAAGTTTTTTTTCTCTGTTGTTATAAATCACTCGCTCGTCCGCCCACCAGCCCCGCACTTACCCCATCTAGGTCGCAGCCTCTTTACTGTGTCTCCTCCTCCTCAGTGGCATCACAGGGGCTTCCCCTGCGTCTCCTCCTTGGTGGCTTCCTCCTCGGCAGCCAATACGGTCGTTTCTCCTCTCAGCCAATCGGGTCTTAAGACTCACTTCCTGATTGGCCGGGAGTTGATTTAGGAAGACAAAAGCAAATATTAATTCGCTATTTTTACACAACTGGGTGGACTCAGGGTGCAGTGCTCTGCAACCCGAGCCCACCCTTTTTTGAAGCAGATTAGAGCCTTAGGCTCTGATCATGTGCTTCCAAAAAAAAGAAAAACCCCCATTGAAATCCATGAATCCAGCACTCTGCATGTAGATCAGGGGCCAGGCGCATGGATTAAGGGGGTGTCTCCCCTTATGGACAACCGCCACTGGTTTGTAGGCAGGTGCAGTCTATTTTCTCCACTGTAGGTGGCGCTCGACCACAGCAGCATTGCAGTTGGAGGGAAAGGTAATAGGAACATGGTTCATCTATGGTTTTCTGGGTCACTGGGGAAGCTATCCAATTAATGCTGCCTCCCTATGTGACTGGCAGC